>NW_021144808.1:0-160603 GCF_900634625.1 Parambassis ranga | reverse complement strand
TAGGGTATAGCTGTATATAGAACACAATATGGCTGCATGAATATGAGATTGGGACGACATGTTGCCACACAAGTGGCTGGCATAGATGTAAGTATTTACCATAACTCAATAACACGCTTCATACCGATGAAGTGTGATGGGATCATTCCACACGGCACACCTGATGAAGGGTTCAGAGCTCCAGTGAACAGCTACCAAATGTAAATGTAGCACTCAGAACCACCTCCAGGACTTTGATCTGCTGGATTAGTCATGGAGGAACCAGGAACAGGACTCACCTGGACATGCAGCTGCTTGTCAGCCCTTTGTTCCATTATATATGAGCTATATGATGTCTAAAGCTCCCGAATGGTTAATGCCACACTTTTGTCCAAACACTTGAATTAAAGCAGAAAGTCTGGACTTCACTCACATCTTGACTGTTTCATTTCAGCTTCAATCAGGAGGACTTCTCTGGCCTCCAGAGCTCAGCTCTGGTCCTCTGGTTCCAGCCTTGGTCCTCCACTCACTGTGATCCTTTGTTGTACCAGGTGTAGTTTTGGTGGCTACACATGTGTTCAGAAACTGTTCTGTTGTAGCAGCTGAGCTTTACTCCAATCCACTGTCACCACAAACACTTTCCCCTCTCTGTTCTTCTTCTTCCTCTGCCTCTTCTTCTTCTTCTGTGGTGTTTTCTGGCAGCTGACATCCACACAGTGACATTTCTGCCTCCTGTCTTCAGTCAGACTGTTTCTCTCACAGTCTGTAGAGCAGGGGTGGGCAATTATTTTTTTGCAAGGGCCACATAGACTTCCATTAGAAAAGCAAAGGGCCACAAAAACATACAAAAACATCTGAAGCTGAAGGTTTTTATTTCACTATGAAGTCAACACTGACCTCATATATCAGCCTGTTCTTGTTTTGTAAAATGACATTTTCTGGTAAAAATAGGTTAAAATAAATAATGTGATAACCACATAAATACATTAATAGCATAAATACTATAATCAGATATATGGAAACTAAAGGCAACTAACTGATTAATAAACAGCTTTTGATGTTATTATTCATATGTGACTATTGTCATATGACGCAACCGCTTTCCCCTTAAATCACCTATAATGTTTGCTGCGTTACCAGCTCTGTCTGTGCTGAGTTAGGGTGCGATGTTCCATTATCACGAACGTTGGTCGTCTTCTCTGTGAACATATCCGCGCTTATTGTGTACGTGTGTGTGAACGCGGACGGGAGGAGGAGAGAGTTGCGCGGAGTTGAATGAATGGAAAGATAGCGATATTATAAAGTCGCATTGGCGGAAAAAAGGCTCAGAATCAGTGTGTGGCGGAGGGAGTTGATGATGTGAACTGGTCTGTGTGTTTACTGCTCTCTCCTCTGTCCTCTGTGTGTGTCCAGGTCCACTGAGTGTTGCTGGTTGTATGTTGAACACACTCCCGCACAGTGCAGAGCAGCACAGATGATGTAAGATATTTTTACAGAAGAAAACCATTAGAGTTAAAACTAATTTTAAAAACACTCCCAAAGCTCTGAAGTTGGACAAGGTCTGAGCTTTTTAAGAGCAGATGACGATGTCGGCTGCAGCACCGGGTAACATCTGAATGCGCCGTGGCGTTTCTTCTCGCTTTACCGTACATTTCAGCATAGTCGCGCAGCATTTTTAAAGTGTACACAGCGCGACCGTGTCTCTACAAAAAGTAGATGGGATGAAGCAGTACACCAGCGTGGAAGAGACAAGGAGGGTTGGAAAGACGTTACCGGTAATGCCGTGCTGACAGCTGACTTTTGATGCCTTCTTTTTTTTTTATTGTGTGTACGAGTCCGCGGGCCGCATTGAAGACGCAAGCGGGCCGGATGTGGCCCGCGGGCCGTACTTTGCCCAGGTCTGGTCTAGAGTCTGATCTCACCGTTTATAGGAACTACACTGCAGTTTTGGGCGGATTGTCTTCAGTCGATTATTTGATGATTTGGCAGGTCTGGTTTTAGATCTGCAGATTGCACCCCCCCTACATTAGCACAGGCCACTGGTGCAGCTTTGACACCTACTGCTAGGAGGGTTTTTTTAATGCACTAAAATTGGAAAGCAGTTTTTGTGACTGGGGGACAGGACACAGAAAAGCAGGGCTCTCTGATAAGGTGGACCAATGTGACCACTAGTGTGACATGTGGCGCCCTCAGTGACACCATGAGCTTCTTTTGGGTGTCGCCTCTTTAACCGGGGTCAGATTTATTGTGGCAACGGCGCCCTTAGCAACGCGGCGGGTCCATGGAGACAAACAACAGTCCGAGTAGTGAGGGAATGCTGGGCTGCACGGTTAACAGACACGAAGAAGAAATCTGATTAAACTGCATGTTTGAGGACTTTTTATGGGCTCACTTCATACCGCTGCTGTGAGGTGAAGATGGGATGCCTAAGCTCGACGCACACGGCGGTTGAGCCGCTGGTAGCCGCGGAGGTGCAGGAGGTAGGCTCGGTGTGTGGAGACGTGTTACAGAGATTTACGTACTGTATCCTACCAATGATTTAGCTGCTGATTCTCATTCATTATTAACCAAAACTAGCAACTCTAAGTGAGAAACTTCTGCGAACTCATACAACCTATCAATAAAATCAGTCAATCAAATTACAGGATGGAACATAAATGTGAATAAATGGCCCTTAAAATGATCACATCATAGTGCTAATATTTATGTTTTAAAACATGTCACTAACAAAAGGATAAGTTGAATGAAACAATTTAATACTTAATAATCTTGGCCTTTGCCTGAGTATTGGCAGCTCTTGGGGATTTTAGCTTCATGATTGTATCTTTGTTTTATTGTATTTTACTGCAGTTTGTCTCTTTTATGTATTTTTAGTTTTGAGTTTATTTCATGTATTTTAATGTTAAGCACTTTGGTGGGCAATGCCCTTATAAATGTGATATATAAATAAACGGGCATTGACATAATAATAAACCTTAAAATGTTTGTAGACTAACCTGAATTAAAAAAACTACAAATGAATTTAGTGTTAGATTTAGTTAAATATAAATTATACCTGTCCTCTGAAATGAAAGCGTGACAGATTTTCTCTGGTTCTACATTTACACCAGCAAAAATTGGCAAAATTTACTTCAATCTCTTTGTAGTGTATCATTGTTGTTGCTGAGTTACTGTATTCATGACAATATGTCAACACAATGATGATGTCACCATGACAACGTCACGTCTGGGATTCAGGATGCTGTCAAATTGTGATAATGTGTGTGTGTGTGTGTGCTGCCAGGAGGAAACTAAAAGTAAACTCAGCGGTCGTAGGGACTCTGCTGTGTCGAAGGGCACTGCGGACAGCGGGGTGGTGATGGAGAACACAGAGATCCCCAACTTACCCGACACAGTGCCCAGTAACCTTCCTCCTCTAACATCAGTGAGCGTCACAGAAAGTGAGGGAAACAAAGAAACACAGCACAGTGAGGATGTGCTCCACACAGGCTGGAGAGAGAAAACATGTGTCTTAAAATGTGTTTATGTTCTGTCTGCTGCTCCAGGTCAGCTGCTGCAAAATGGCACAGAACAGAACCGTCCAAAGGCCAGAGAGATCCTGGAGGAACTGATGCAGCAGGGAATCATCATAGAAGGGCAGAGAGAGGCCGGCAGTGGCGCAGAAGAGGCCTACAGCATCATGGTGGGCACCTGGTTAGCATGCTTCATTCACAATATCAATGCTATGATAAAATATGTAACATTGTGTGTGTGTGTCAGCTGGATGACAGTGAAGGGTTCCGGCGAAGGTACCCTGCCAGACTTAAGTCTCTGAGGGGCAAAAAAGCTCCCTGCACCAGAGAACAGATTGATGAGAAGATGAGGCTCGCTGATGAGAGACGCAAGGTAGTGTGTGTGTGTGTGTGTGTGTGTGTGTGTGTACTAACCACCTTCTTCTAATGTCTTCTCTCTCACATGCTTGATATTTCAGTCAAAGGAAGATACGCTCAAAACACGTTTAAGAGCCAAGTCTGCACGTATTCGTGGCCCCGCTCCTGTCTGCACCACTGAGGAGGATGAAGATGCAACCATTACCCCTGTGGTGCCGCTGCAGTTACCTGTCAGTCCTGACAGACAGATGGTCAAAAAGCTGGTGAGGAAAGAGGGTGGGTGAGAGACGCTGGAGGTGACGACAGTGGCCTTCCTCCTGTCTGCATCACATAAACCCAATAGTGGATTGGGTTCATTCTCTGGAATGTTGAATTAAAATAAACGTTGTTCTCGGACCTGCAGGACTTTGTAGTCACTTCAGCTGGACACGCATCAGAAAGTCTCACCTACGCTTACTACGTGGCCGGTTTGTGGTGAAACGGCCACTTCATAGGACGTGAGCCAAACTCAAACATTTTGCACTGTGAAGACTCCTCTTTAAGATATATATTGTTTGCAGGTAAATAGACAGGATGTCATTAAGCATCAGCACTTTAATGGAGGTAACATTATTATATATATTTGCATTTAGGAGGGATCAGTCTGGCACTGAAAGTACTCCTGCACCGCGTGCTGCTGAGGAACAGGAGTACTTTCAGTAGCCAGACTGATCCCTCCTAAATGCACCACTGAGTGCCACTGGAGGTCATTCCTTTCTGTGGCCATCAAACTGTACAACTCCTCCCTCTGAGATCAGACAATCTAACGCACTGTCTTGTAGTTATACCCATATTGGATTTATAGTAGACAAGATTTTACCTGCACACAGTTTTAGTTGTATTATATATGACTATCAGTCTTCACTTGCCTGGATTTTACTTGAATGTTTATTAACGTTTGGAATTTCTAACCTGTTTTATTTTTATTTTACTCTTACTACTCCTGTTGGACTTGAGATGGCGCTGTTTCATTTCCCTGTAGATGACTACTAGGAAAAGTCTGAGTAACATGAGGAAGTGCCTTATGTGAAAAGACATTAAAAACTTATTTATGAATAAAGTTCCAGCTTTTCTTTAACTGTAAGTATGTACAGTGGCAGTGTGTGAAGATATATGTGCTACAAAAGGATGCTGAATATGAATGAAATGTGATAAATTAAGAGGGAAAGATTACTATTTTAGGGGATTATAACAACTCATATTACACACTGCTCAGAGACTGACCCACTAGTGTAACCTGATCTTTTAATATTTGTTTTAACTTACGCTTAAAAGTAACTTTAAGTTATACAAATATTGGGTAGAGTAACAGTATTTCCCTCTGAAATGTACGTGAACATAACAGAAAAATGGAGAAGTTCCTCTCCCTATATTGAACACACAGTGCATATTTGACCATTTATCTATGTCATCTATGGTCTTCAGGTTGGTTGTAGCCACACACACACACAAGTGGAAGCTGTCAGGAAGCTGCACCTGTCTGTGGAGCATCTGTCCTCTGAGCTGCTGCCTGTCTGTTGGACAGGATGGATCTCAGTAACAGTTCAATCATGAGAGACTCAGCGAACTGAATGAGAAATATTTATTAAGTACAAAGTTTGAATGTGCATCGGCGTCCTAGACCCCGTCGTGAAGACCACATCCGAAAAGGGGGGAAACGCAAGAAGAGAGGCCGCTGGATCAGAAGATGAAACGCACTTTTGACTACTTTTAATTTTTTCTTTATATTTCAGCTTAAAATGGTTCACCTTGCTTTGTTTAGTGTCATTCTTTCAGTACAACCCCACAAGTGTGACTATGGTGTATTTTTTCATTTGACATACTGTGTTAACACACTGGACCTAAAATCACACAAAAATATAAAATCCGAGTGGGAAAAAGTTAGATTTTTTACTGTGCAAACCACAAACATGTTTAACAAACCATTTTTATAACTTAGAATGCTTATGCAAATTGTAAATGTCAAAAAATATGTACAGATGTAGCAAAAAACAAAATTATTTACAACTATTTACCTTGAATACAGAAATGCCTTATGGCGTTTTTTGTACAGCTATTTACAAGTATTATATACAGTTCAGGTGGCACACACATTATTTGTGCCACTTGAAAAAGCAGTTCCTGTCCACCACAACACAGAGGGGCACATCACAGCCTGACACTTCCAGGGTGTGTCACTCCTCTCTTTGTCCACCCGGAGGCAAAGTCTGCATTTTAGCCTTCCTTTGGTGGCTTTTTGGCCAGGATCTGTATAAATATGCAAAAAAAACCTTTGATGTCAAGTGGGGGGCCACAAAATATCGGCTATTTGAGACCCCCCTCCGCAGCACAGCCGGCTCAAGGCACAGGGTGTGGTTGTCCTGTTCAGTTACCTGAAAAAGATGTAACGGGACCTTAACAGGACAATCCTGGGGCACCAGATTGCCGTAAAGGCTCGCAAGCAGCAGCAGCTGGTGAGCCGGGAGGCGCTCGGGACCTGCATCCGCCTGGCAGAGACAGGATTCCCTCACTGCTGGGTAATGCTAGACTCCACACACACAATCCCAGCTTCACATACTACACATACTTCATCAGTCTAATCCTATGAACTGAAACCATACTGTTACCCTTCACTCACCTCCAGCTGTGCCAGCTTCTCCCGAAGAGCCCGGCTTTTGGCCACCAGTCCCTGCAATTGGTGCAGGCCGTCCCCACTGGCACTGCACACAGCCGAGGGCTATATGGCCTGTGGCCAGACCATTGACCAGGGTGCACTCCTGTGTGTTCTGTATGTGGTGGGCCTTCATTAGGTGCCTGGAGACGTACCAGAAGGTCCCACCACATACAGGACATGTAAGCATCTGCTTAGGCTTTGTCATCTGAAAGAAAAAGGGGTTCAAGATTCATTCAGCATTAATATATCATATATCTCTGCTTCTACTTGATGCCTGTTGATGTCAAAGAAAAACTGGGAGAAAGGCTGCAATCTGAAATTAATGCAGCAATGCAGGTGGCCTAGATTGGATCATTTGACTTTTTCTGCTACAGAAAAGTTTTTCAGCTGTAATTTTACAGCTACAGATCCTGCAGAATCAAATCACTGAAGCTGTATAAAAGTACATGCATCAACACTGGTAATATGAGCTGTTTTGACCTGCACAGGGATCTATGCTAAGCTATTAGCATGAAGAAGAAACTAGCTTAACTTACAGTTGCTGGAGCTCTCTCAGAATGGTCTGCTCTCTCCCTCTGTCTGCAGCAGAATGAGCTGCTGCACTGTCTTTCCCTCCACCTGGCCCCTCCCTGTCCCCCGGCCAGATGTCCTGCCTGTCCCCTTGAGAGGGGGGCCTGTCTGCACTGTGGGACTCTCTGTCCTCTGGGTCCTACAGAGACCCTGTAGGGATCCAAACATGATTTCCAGCACTAACTCAGCAATCATGTGACACACCTCAGGCCTCCTTCCAATGAAGAAACATTCTCTTCTTCTAGGAATGTCAGGCTGATATTTGACTATGTTGTTCAACTCCCACCACTGAGTGACAAAATGTTTGTTCCAGCTCATTAGCCACTTGCTAAGCTAAGTAGCTAACTGAGTGGCCTAGAGACATGAAACTTTGCAAACATGTCCAGGGCTCAGAACATTAAGTTCTGAGCCAATTTTGGAGGTTTGGCCATTCTGTGTCTGAATGGCACAGGCTTGAATGTGGAAAAGCCAAACCTGATTACCGTATTTCCAGCAATTTCTCAGCAATACTTTGACACACAGGCACCAAATTCACAGGACTCAATCGCAGGAAGGCCTTATACATGTGTGCCAAGTTTGAAGGATTTTTTTAGGCCTGAATATCACCTAACTTGCTGCTGATGAGTCTGTGGTTGCCAGTGCCATTTTGTTTGCTGTTGTGTGCTGGGGCAGCAGACTGAAAGCAGTGGACACAAACAGACTCAATAAACTGATCAGAAGGACATGATGGTCTGCTGTGGGTCATGTCTTTGTTCTGCACATGTACAGCTAACATCTCCAGTGTTACACAAACACATCATGTGCTGCTTGACTTGTTCCATTCATGGTAGGAAAGCATGTGGAAGTCACACATGTCAAATCTGTGCTAGTCTCCCTTCATTCAGCCCATATGAAGACAAAGAGTCTGCAGGTCCAGGAAGTTATAATTAACTATCATTAAATAACAAGAACTTATGATGCAGCCAGCACATTTATACCATGAAGACCCCTTTAAAATAATAAACCTCAAAAACTGGTGTTTTCATCTGCCAAAAAGGGACTGTGGCCCCACAGTGAGTCCAGGGGCTTATTTCTGCCTCAAAAGGACTTGATTTCACTCTGGTCTGTGATATTTAACAGATTATTGTTTAATCCAGGAACACTTCAGACCGGTGCTGTAGGTGGACCTGACTTGCAGCCACCCTTTGAAATATCTTAGAAATAAAGGTGAGGTTGGAGATCACAGCAGTTCAGAAGCCTGTGTACTTAACCTGTTGCCAGAGACAGGTTGATCTGGCCACAGTGTGAAATCAGCCTGTCTAGTGTAGGGTGAAAGAATGATTCTGCAGTGTGTGTTCAGATATAGAGGAGTGTGCCCCTAACATGAAGTATTCATGTTTAAATGTGTTTATCACTTAATAATGTGATTTTCATAAGTGTTATGTGTTAGGAAGTTTTATAGAAAATCAAAGTAATTTGAGGATACTGAATGTATTAAGAAGTAATTTCATAGTGTGTCATATAACTTTGTTTTCTGCAGTTCAGGCTGTGGCAGATGAGATCAGTTGTTTTTCTGCTCTCTGGAGCTCCGCTTGGTACGAGATGGTCATAAATTCAGACTAAGGACAGCAGCACCTCTGACCTGATAAAAGCCAGATTCTATTCTATTCTAATGTCAGTATTGGAATGGCAATGTAATTTATATCCTTTATCCACTGTACTGTAGGCTATGTAGATTTAATGATATATTCTGAAAAAATAGATGGAATTTGACACAGTTTGTTTCAGTGTGCTGGGTGTAATACTTTATCATGTGCTGCTTTTAGGTGGAGAAGGCGTCCAAAGCTTACGGGTCGTTGTGCATGTGGGTCATAGCTATGGATCTTTACTCCAAAGAAAGAGAAAACGTGGTTAAAGCACAGGTCAGTCATAAAGAGTGCAGTTTATTATTACTGATACACATGCACATTTGCAATATTTCTTCACAGTCTGCTGTCTGTTCCTTTGTCACTTTGGCTATTCATCTGCCATGCACCGCTCTGTGTGACTGGTCTGCATACTCTTCTCCCGCTACCCTTACCTACGCAGGCAGAGCTGGATACAACCAAGAAACACTAAGGGAAAAGCAACAACAACTTAAGGAGGTGGAGGATCAGATGAAGGACCTACAAAATGGCTCTGACACAGGCTCGACTGGACAGAGCAGGGAAACTGACTTCTGCTCTGGGGGACAGCAGATACGCTGGGAAAAAAATGTTGCAAATCTTGAGCAGGACATCAACAGTGTTGTGGGAAATGTATGCATTGCAGCTGCCTGCATTGCCTACTATGGAGCCTTCACTTCCCACCATAGACAGCTGGTAGGTACAGTGTGATGGGATGTTTAAAACCTTTAGGGCCTCTGTGATAAAGTGTGCAGCTGGCATGGCCAATGTGAGCCTGGTCTAGAGTTTTTTTTTTTAGAAACATATTGTGAAAAAGCAGTAACAGCTAATACCATATACCCTGTTTACTCTTGTTCCCCAGTGGATTAAGCAGTGTCAGAAGCTAAACATACCCATCAGTTCCCCCTTCAGCCTGATCGACTTTCTGAGTGATCCATATGACATCTGTGGAAGTATATAAGGTTACCTACGCGCTGACATGATACAGAGCACATATTTACTCGTATGTATGCTTTTATTCAGAGAAAAAGGGGGACTCTCTACACACACACACACACATACACCCTTACAGAGAGTTAGGGAGGATGTTTACATTACTGGAGCCCTTTTGTTATGGTGAAGGTGGACGTAAGATAAGTATCCAACATAGGAGGGAAACAGAGTGTTTCACAGTCATAAATAACATTATTATAATAAGTAGGTGTGGATAACGGGGCAACATGTCCCAATATGAAAATACCTACGAGGGTCTTGAAGAACTGTTTATCTGTTATGCAAATGTACCTCAACTTTCAATAAAACATGCCTGTGTACAGGGAAGGGCAGAACACTTATGGACGGGAGTGAAGCAGACTGAAAGGCCTGTGTTCACTGTGTTCTCCCTTTTGCAAAAGGCGAAACTACAAAACCCAGGGTATTTTCTTTCACTCAATGTTCTGAATACAGGAGACGGAATCTGACAATCCGGGGTGACCAGGGAAGGTCACGACACATCCTCCAGTGGAACACTGAAGGGTTGCCCTGTGACACTGTATCTACAGAGAATGGAATCCTGGTAACCAAAGACCGTCGCTGGCCTCTTATGATCGACCCACAGGATCAGGTGGCGTAAATTAATTCAGAGGACATATGTATTCTATGAAAATAGAACCTCCTTTCAGACACAGTCAGAGACAAAGTCACAGACTGGACTCCGCCCCAGCATACCTAACGCAACAATACCAAGCTTCCCTTCATACAGTGGAAAGGACACCAACCAGCTCGTTCAGCATTGCAAATTTGCACTAAATTAAGATATTTTCACTGCTTCTTATTGTGTTTCCATGTCTGATCATGTTTCCTTGAATGCTGTAGGTAATACACTTGGCATCAGCAAGTGTGCACCAGAGGACAGTTAGGTCACTAAGGAGTCTTGGAATTCACATTCAACAAACCTTTGCTCACAAAATCCCAAACGGCTATCAACTATAATAGGTATTTATGTGCTTTCCAAGAAGCACACGTTTGGAATAAAAACAGTATCGCACACAAGAACCTTTGTGAATCCTTCTGCCATTGAAGCTACATATTGGGCAGTATAATGAACGCCTGGCATCAAACCATGTTTCTGCAGACATTAAATCACCTGCCAGCTAGACCTGTGTGCAATGCCCTTTTGTTCAACACCAGCCAGGAGAGCAGAAGGACCCTGTGAATGCAAGGGTTTACTCCAGTGTTTATTCAAACCAGGGGTTGCATGGTGACTGTAACGGCCGAATAAGTCTGAGGAGCGTTTTGTTAGACAGAAAAAACAAAGGCTCTGATGATGCAGAGGGACATGACAGTTAAATCTTCATAAATTAATTAGTGTTTCATTAGAATTGTAGTGTGTGTGATCCTGGCTTCGATGAATGTAAAATGTGTCTTTGGCATGTACATTTTTTTCTGTTTTCCAGAAATGTATTAAAGTTACAATCATCAATTTCACTGTGACTGAGTCTGGCCTGGAGGACCAACTGCTCAGGTAGACACAAGACAGATATTGAATTCTAACCAAACTTTAAGACTCACATTCACAACTTTACCCTTTTCCTTCTCTTTTCCCCCCTTTCTTCTCCTTTCTCTACCTCCAAAACCCTTGAAAATTACAATTACCCTGCAACTTGTTTCTCTCTTTAAAGTGATGTGGTGCGTCTTGAGAGTCCACATCTTGAGGAACAGAGCAATAAGCTGATTGTTCGCATCAACGCTGACCGCAATCAGCTGAAAGATATCGAGGACCGCATTGTTGAGCTTCTCTCTAACTCTAAGGGGAATATACTTGACAATGAGGAGCTCGTTCAGACTCTCCAGGAGTCAAAGGTGGGGATCTGGCAGAGATCATACGTGTCATCATTTTCACTTTCTGATCGTTTTCCTAATTGTAATTGAAACTTTTTGTTGTTCTTGTTCTAGTTGTCATGCTCCTCTTTCACTTCTTTTTTCTGTTTTTTCTCCACTATCTCCAGGTGACATCAGAGGCCATAAAGCATCACCTGAAGGAGGCAGAGGGGGACTCCTTCCTTGTGTATCTTGGGGAGTCCACACAGGCGTGGAGTGGCTTCCCCAGGATACAGTCGGAAGTAGAGCTTGCGGTTGATGATTTGGTCTCAGTTCTAGAATGATTGCTGCTGGGAGTTTGAGCAGACAGCTGTTTACAGGGTCTAAGTTGGAATAAAGATTAATCCTGTAAATGCAAACATCCAATCTACTGAAGTTCAAAGATGTGGGCTCGTCCGGGATTTGAACACAGGACCTGTGAGGAACTGGAACCACTTCTTCATCTGAACCATGGGGATGCCAATTTATAACACCTGAAACCACCTCCACTGTCTGCACACACAGGAAGTTCACCCTGAATCAATGCTCTCTGTTTCAGTTAACCTGTCTGCACAGAATTATTCTCTGTAACAACATGTAGAGCCCGGATAGCTCAGGCTAATTTTCATATCTGTCCAATGAGAGACAATTATCAGAGGAGAGGTTCTGCTTCTCAGGAGGGTCACACCCTAATACAAGACCACTTCCTGTTATGCAACAAATAAACTTTATGATTCAATGTTGGGCTAATGCCACAGCCACAAAAGACATTTCTCCCAGCTGCTAGACAGCAAGCCTTATCTAGACATGGAGGACAGCCTCCTCATGGAGGACAGTGATATGCAAAGTGTTCAGTCTTTGTCAAACTGCTGACAGTCGGCCGGGTAGAGGAGGAGAAGAAGACCCATGAGAAGCAGGTTCCATGGTGTAATGGTTAGCACTCTGGACTTTGACTCCAGTGATCTGAGTTCAAATCTCAGTGGAACCTTTAGTTTAGTTTGGACAGTAATACTGGTGTCCTTTCTGCTTTCTCTAAAAATTCAGGGCTCACTTTGCAGATTTCCAGTCAGCATGTTGTAACTGAATAACTATCAGAGTGTATCAGAAGGAGAAGTTACATAAAGATAGAATTTAAATCTCTCTCCTAAATGACACCTTAATCTGGGATTAATAATGAGTATAACGTAGCTGAAGACATAATTTAGTATTATAACACATACCTCCTTTATAGGGCTGTCTTGATAACTGCCTCTCATTTCCACCTGTTGTCTGTTCCATTTGCACAACAGCAGCTGAAACTGATCCACAATCAGTGTTGATCCTAACTGGACAGGCTGGTTTCACACAAGTGTGACTGACTTTTTGGGGCAATATTATAACAAATACTTATGAGACATTATATAAAAAGAAAGGTCAGTGCATCATGACTTTAGCTCCATTCAAAGCTTTAGGAGGCTTCATGGCCTCCATCACTCCATAAGACTGTTCCATCTGTTCTGCATCTCTGATATGTGCTGGGACGTGGTGGCTTGGATGTTTCACTGCAGCTCATCTAGTAATAATGTGTAACACATATATGAACATCAAGCTAATCATGTCATGCTAAACCGAGTCCTTGGAAGAGCAGAAGCTGTGAACAGACCTCATGGAGCAATGGTAGCACGTCTGAGTCCAGATCAGAAGGTTGCATGTTCAAATCATGTCAGGGTCACTGGTTTTATGTAATTTAGTCCTCTTTCTGTTCACACCAGGTCCACTAGAGCTCTCAGACTCCTCCACTGCACTGAAGTCTGGGTAGTTTTCACTTGAAGCAGAATGTCGGCTTTCTCCTGTGTTTCTGGTTAAATTACTGCACATTCAGGGAAAATAGAGTTAGGGTTAAATAGAGCAAAAATCCTGAGTCATCGATCTGCATTCGTTTAGAGGGCCGAAAGGGAGCAAGTGTGAAAACACCCTAAATTTTAATCTTAAGTGGGACCAACACTCCCCCGAGTAGCTTCTTCAGTTCTGCAGTGACAATTCCTTCCTTCCTGATGTGATGTTGCTCCTTCTTCTTCTCCTCTGAGCTGGTCGGTACAGTTTGAGCTCTGTGCTGCAGCCATTGCGACAGCCATCGCACCTCAGAGTGATCCAGCAGTGCCTCATGTTCAGCAGCATACAGTGAGCAGCTTTAATCTCTGGATTGACAGACTTTATCTGCACAGTAACTTGCAGAACAGAAAGTCTTCCAAAATATCTCCTTTCCAGGGATAGCACACCAAAACTATCAACTGAGCAGCACTGGAGATGCTCTGCTCTGTTGATTCATCCAACTGAAAGGAACATTTCTTACATGATCGCAGTCTATCCAGCAGCTGTGCCTGAATGTCAGCTGAGAGATCTTCTGTTCTCCTCCTCACCATGTCATTTGAAAAAGGTACAACTTTCAGTTTATTAGCTGCCTCTGTGCCAAGCAAAAGCTCACACCAGTCAGATCTCTGTCCACCTGTACGGTCACAATCCGGGGGCAGAGACGCTGTTTTCCGGGATGTCTGGGTGCAGTCCTTTTTTTCTAGCTCTGGACAGGAGCTGTATCCACCCTGAAGGACGGCGCCACAGGAAGTTAAAAGGCACTTTGACTCTGGTGGGACTCGAACCCACAACCTTTAAATCACTTCTCCTGTGTTTAACTAGAAGTCCAATGCGCAGTGGGATAGCAGGGTTGTCCAATAACCGGAAGGTTGGTGGTTCGATCCCAACTCCTCCCTAGTCACTGTTGTGTGTTCTTGGGCAAGACACTTCACCCTAGCCTGTGGCGCGCCTTGCTAGTCATTGTATGACACTGCTTGTGCAGCAGCCGTAACGAATTTCCCTCTGGGATTAATACAGTATCTAAAATAAATAAAAAAAAAAATTTACTGCTGTGAGAGCCGACAGAGACACGAACACTTGTGGGAAGAGCAGAGGTGGGGGGCTCAGTGTACTGTGTTGTTGTCAGGACTTGGAACTGTTAGCCTGCGGCCATATTACTTGCCGAGGGAGCTAAGTCATGTGATCGTGCTCTGTGTTTACGCCCCACCGAGCGCGGACGCATCAGCTGCCTGTGAGAAGATACACACAGTAACAGCAAGACTGCAGACAAAGCACCCCGAGGCGTTTATGGTTCTGGTTCACCTGCAGCCACAGTACACCCCCCTGGTCAAAAGGATGTCTAAAACCACACGTTCAATCAGGAAGTGGTCAGCTGAGGCAGAGGATGGTCTGAGGGACTGCTTTGACACCACTGACTGGGATGTAATGCTAAAAACACATGTTGAGGACATAGGGGAGCAGACTCACTGCACTCAAAAAACTGATTCAAGCCCCTCTTAGAGGTGAAACATTATTATTTTGTTTGTCTTATGAAAATGTTATTAATTCCAACAATACCCAAATATGTTTAGCAGATGTAACATAAATATATATTTGCTTTGACTCCCGTGGCCCTCTCAAACCGAATGAGTTCAACTAGCAGAGCAAGAGCATGCGTAGGAGATCAGCCTCTGTCCTACCCGTCATCTGCCTCTGCTTGAAACTACTGTTGGTAAGTTTTCTGTCTTCTATTTAGTAAGTTTATTATCTTTATGTGAAACAATGTGCATGCCTTAAGATAAATGGACCTTGAGTTTAGGAAGAAGTGTCAGTCATTGTTCATGTTGGGGTAGACAGGCTACAAGCAGCTAAGATTAGTTAGCATTCGTTGTAGCTAACGTCTATGGTCGCGTCATATAGCTGTCAGAGGTAAGTGGTGAACACGGTTAGTACTTGGAGTTTTCTACACAGGCACGTTGAATTCATCCTTAACACACTGAGAGCACAGCTCGCCGCCAGCTAAAGCAATCCAAAAGTGCTTGGCTTTACTTTTGTAGTGTAGCTGGCAGGCTAACGTTAGCCCAGAGCTAACGCTCTGTGTTAGCCTAAGCAGCACTTGTATGCAGGGGTACAGCCAGTGCTTAAGTGTAGTTAATGTGAAACAATACAGTCGCGATTTATTGAAGTGAAGCAGTCGGCATATTTTCGCAATATATTTTATTTTTTATATATTTTTTGTCTGCTGGTGGGTGCCTGCTCCCCTGCGTGTGTGTCTGTGCTGCTGGGTGTGCATCGGGCTGGAACTGCGCCGTACATGACAGACAGCAGGGGAGACCTGTAAACGTGCTGAAATGACTTTGTTTAGTAAAAGGAAAAGGTATAAACGTGTTCTATTGTAAGGGGACCACCTGCATGCAGATGTACTTTAATACGTGGATTAGGCTACTACTAAATCCATAGGCGTCGCTACCATTATATCAGAGGGGGACGTGCCCCCCCCACATTTTAAAACGGCCCGTTTGGACCCCCCCACATTTAGTGAGTAGGAAACTCCACCTAATGCTGTCTCGATTGCTCGTGAAAACTCTGTTCCACTAAGTTCGTAAGAGAATAACCTCACCACTGAAATCCACTCCATGTTTTCCTGGTTACCACAGCGCTGCAATACCGTTACTATAGTAACGGACCTAACAAAGCCAGTGGCTTTCTTCGAGCGAGCGTAAAACACCGTAAAGAGAACCGTCAGTGCTGGTCGAAGCTGGAGGAGGTAACGTCAGTGTCATCCCACAAGTCCAGCTCATGCTGAAGCCTGACTGTTTGTCACATGGCCCCAGGTGACGTTAGGTTGATGTTAAAGAAACTTAGAAAAGTTGGGAGGAAGCTGCTGTTTACTTCCAGTTACAGTAGATGGTATTATTTGTCTGATGACATGTTGTTGCCTTTTCTGCTGCCTCCCCACACACAATGGACATGAGGAGATTCTAACAAAGACACGGAGAGTTAGAGTTGTTTTCAGCATTAACCCATGTTGTAATGAGGCCATGTTAGCTCCTGTTAGCCTGCTAGCTTCAGCCTCGCCGAGCCAGTGCACAGCCACCTGCTCCTATTCTTATCAGCAAGAATAAAACACATGTGATGGACCGTCAGGACACAGTGGAGCATTATATGAACAGGGAAACACTGATGTAGCAGATGAGGCAGGGCATCATTATAAACACATCCACAAGGTTTGTTGTGAATTCAGCAGTTTTATAAGCAAATAAAAATAAGGACATGCATCTTTTTGTAAGTTAGTATTTTTAGTGTTTCAGTATTATCTGCATTAAGCAGTTTGGTTCATTTTTCTATGGGATTTGCCAGTTTTTGTCTCTGTAAATGAGAGAAGGCCTCAGATATGGAGGCTGTTAGTGTAGTAGCACCAGTATGTTTGACAAACTGTTGTTTCACTTGTAATTAGTTTGTCACCGAGTTTTTGTTGAATCTGTCTCTGAAATAGTCATTAAGTGTTTACTTCTGTAGGTAAAATAGTTTAACAACCTGTTAAAATCCACAGGAAATCTCAACTACTTCATATTATTACTATATATACTGATTAGGGTTGGGCGATATTGGCAAAAAAATTAATCACGATTAATTGTGGCATTTAGCCGATAACGATTAATTTGACGATTAATTGATGACAGTTGCACTTACATGTTTTTGACTCTAAATTGGCACAGTGTTCTAGCATGATACCGACAAATCATCAGTCAAGTTAACTACTTCATTCTAACAGGCTAAGCTGGTGATTAGGCACCAACCAGCCATGGAAATATGTATTGATAATATTGAGGCACAAACTGCTTCAAAATAATAATGAAGCAAACATTTAAAGTAACTTTGTCCTTCAAATGTTTTTATCTTAAGGTCACAAAGCATGTCAACATTAAAATTAAACAGACAAATAGACAAACAAAGTTCAGAAAAGTCACATCAGTGATTATTAAAGTTAAAACATGTGTCTGCGCAAATGAACCTGTGACTGGAATATGTCCCACACTAGTGCATGTTTTCACTCAGACTGTAGAACAGCAGCAGAAAAAACAAACAAATAAACAAACCGGACAATTTCACATTTAAATGTGTGTCTGTGCAAATCAACCTACGTTACGTTCTTCCAGCGCTTCGTTTGGTCGTAAGCAGCACAATGACTAAACGTACCGCGGATTCTCGGCTGAGTGGAATTCTTTCCAATATCTGCTGGAGGAGACTTCGCTGTTGTAATGTTTCCTATCTTGCTGTGGAGTCCGTAAATAAAGATCGGAGTTTATTCATTTGATACGAGCAAAAATTCAATTAATTATTAATTAATTGGTAATTAATTAATTAATGTAAAATGAAAACTCACATTTCTTTATAGCCATTCAATTCTGTGTGAGAGTAACTACAACTAACAATACTGTTTTGTGCTACTACTGTTTTCAAGGTGAATGATGACTTCTTGCAGATCACCACAAAGCCGCTGCATTGAAGTTCATGGCCCAGCTGAGTTGACATTCCTTATTATTGCCGAGGGGATCACTGGCTTAAAATGTCTACGTGCAGCCTCTACTTTCACTCCTGCCTTACAGCCCCTGTACTTCTTCCTCAGCTCTCCCTGGACATTGGTCCTCAGTGCAGTGCAGTTCTAGAATGATTGCTTCTAAGAGTTTGAGCAGACAGCTGTTTACAGGGACTAAGTTGGAATATGAACTTATGTGCTGTAAATGTAAACATGAAGCAGCCATCCTATCTACTGAAGTTCAAAGATGAGGGCTCGTCCGGGATTTGAACCCGGGACCTCTCGCACCCAAAGCGAGAATCATACCCCTAGACCAACGAGCCATGTGTGACAGCTTTTTTTTCATGTTTCAGTCAGTGGAAGAACAACACAAAGCACATGTTCTTCTTAGTTTGACATTGGTAAAGTTATGAACAAAGATTTCTGGTTAGGAATATAAAGCCGCTGCATTGAAGTTCATGGCCCAGCTGAACCACTTCTCAAAGAAGCTTCTGTAAGTTTCCCAGAACAAAGGAGGAACTTCAATATTAATGAAAGATTCACATGTTTATGTGATGCTCAGGATCAACATGAGTGTTGTGTGTTTGTGTTTTTAACCCTATAGGAGGGCAGCTTACACGTTGTGAAGACAGGAGCCCAGCGATGTGGGGGTTTCATCCAACTTAATTTGGTATATTGAAATGCAAAGGTTTATGTCCTGGAGGAATGTTATGCACCTTACTGTTTCTATTTCTGCTGCATTTATTGGATGGAAAATTCAATTTAATTGAGTTCAGCTGATACATGACCTCATCAGGTGACTGCTGCTATGACCTAAGATAAGATAAGAGATAAGATAAGATAAAACTTTATTAATCCCGAAGGAAATTCTTGTGCCAGAGGTATCAAGTTACATTAAATGCAGTTAAGTACAGAGTATAAGTGTCACTATAATCCAAATAAGAGTACAGTACGCAGTATGAGCACAATATATGATACATGGATACAAATATGGAGATGTAAGGTGCTAAGTAAACATAAATATAGACCAGTGGAGGGAATGACAGTGATGCCTGACATGATTATCTAGCGCTTCTCCCTACAGAAAGGGGAGGAGTTATACAGTCTGATGGCCACTGGCAGGAAGGACCTCCTGTGGCGTTCTGTGCTGCTCCTCGGTAGTCTCAGTCTACCGCTGAATGTGCTCCTGTAGGACAGCAGTGTGTCGTGCAGGGGGTGAGACGTGTTGTTACGAATACTGAGGAGCTTCCTCAGTATCCTCCTCTCCGTCACCTCCACCACAGACTCCAGCTCCACTCCCAGCACCGAGCCAGCCTTCCTAATGAGCTTGTTGAGTCTGTTGGTGTCGGCCGTCTTCATCCTGCTGCCCCAGCACACTACAGCGTAGAAGATGACGCTGGAGACCACCGAGTGGTAAAACATCTGCAGCATGGTCTGGCAGACGTTAAAGGACCTGAGTCTCCTCAGTAGATACAGGCGACTCTGTCCCTTCCTGTATATTGCCTCTGTGTTTGTGGACCAGTCCAGTTTGTGGTCAATGTGGACACCCAGGTATTTGTAGCTGTCCACAATGTCCACGTTGGTACCCTTGATGCTGACCGGGTTTGGGAGTGTCTGGTGCTTCCTGAAGTCCACCACCAGCTCTCTTGTCTTTGTGACATTCAGTTGCAGGTGGTTCTGTCTGCACCACTCCACGAAGCTGTCCACCACACTCATATACTCCGCCTCCCGACCTCTGCTGGTACAGCCCACAATGGCAGAGTCATCCGAGAACTTCTGCAGGTGGCAGGACTGTGAGCAGTGTCTGAAGTCCGATGTATAGAGTGTGAACAGGAATGGAGACAGTACCGTGCCCTGGGGTGCCCCCGTGCTGCTCACTATCGTGTCCGAGACGGTGTTCCTCAGCCTCACAAATTGTGGTCGACCTGTAAGATAGTTAGTGATCCAGGTGACCAGTGGGGTCTCTACCTGCATGTCCAGGAGCTTCATATTCAAAAGGGCAGGCTGCACGGTGTTAAACGCACTGGAAAAATCAAAGAACATGATTCTAACAGTGTTACCTGCCTCCTCCAAGTAGGTGTGTGCTCTGTGCAGCAGGTAGATGATGGCGTCCTCCACTCCAATACGGGGCTGGTAAGCAAACTGCAGGGGGTCCAGCGATGGTTCCACAACAGCACGCAGGTGTTTCAGGACCAGCCTCTCCAGAGACTTCATCACATGTGAAGTCAGAGCAACTGGTCTGTAGTCGCTGTGTGTGCTTGGATGTTTGGTCTTGGGCACAGGAACAAGGCATGTTGTCTTCCACAGGGCAGGGACAGTCATCAGGCCCAGACTCAGGGAGAAGATGTGCTGGAAGACCCCACACAGCTGTGTGGCACAGTCCCTGAGAACTCTGGGGCTGAGTCCATCCGGTCCTGCAGCTTTTCCCGGTCGTAGGCGACTGAACTCCCTCCTCACATCTTCTGTGGTGATGGCAACTGTGGACACAGAAGAGCAGAGAGAGAGATCTGATGGGGGAGGGTGGGGGGTTGTTAATGGAAGGTGGGGTAAGGGGGGCAGGGTGATGTTATTGATGGGAAGGTGAAACTGGTTAGTATGGTTAGGGGGAGGGGAGGAGGAGGTACATTGTTGTTATAGACAAGTGTTAATGGTGCATCACAGGGAGGGGGAGGGTGGTCAGGGAGTGGACTATTAAACCTGTTGAAAAACAGGTTCAGCTGGTTGGCCTCCTGCAGATCTCCATCCATCAGCTGGTCAGAGATCCTATTGTGGCCGGTGATGGTTCGCATGCCACTCCATACCTCCCTCAAGTTGTTCCGGGCAAGTTGGCTCTCCAGCTTCCTCCTGTAGCTCTCCTTGCCCTCTCCAATCTTCTCCCTCACCTCTGCCTGGGCCCTCCTCATCTCCTCTCTGTCTCCACTCAAGAAGGCTGTCTTCTTTCTGTTGAGTGATGCCTTGATGTCCTTTGTTGGTTGTCAGCATTCCTTCCATTCCATTGCAGCAGCATGAAAACAAGGTCCTGAGCAGCATAACAATAGATAAAGTAGAAATAAAGACTATGTACAGAGCAACCATAAGATATGCAGATATACAGATGAGAAATGTACAGAGATGTATTATGTCCTGTTATGATATCATGAAAAACTCTGAGTATTACACTGTAGGTGAGGATGTTATTGTCAACTATGCCTGTTGACATGACAAAAACTGAAAGAAAACTAGAAAGTGGTAAGTGCTCTTGTTTCAAATGTGATGTGCACTGTACCACTGAAGCTCGTCTGTGAAGTGTAGTGCCTCGGTGTGTATGTCACAGTGATGTTAACAGAAGTCAGATAGGTCTGTTAACACATATAAAAACAACATGCTGAACAACAGCATAGATGTGAAGGTGAATATATGTCCCCTCACATGTTCCTCAGTTAAAAGAGTCATTGCCGGGAATCGAACCCAGGCCTCCCGCGTGGCAGGCGAGAATTCTACCACTGAACCACCAATGCTGTGAAAAGCTGACATCTAGTGGTGCCATCGCAGGTTGCAGCCTCCTCATTCCAAAATCAATCCCTCCTCCACATAAAGTCAAAAGTTATAAATTCACCTCATTACATGAGCGGTTGTGTGTAATGACGCGGCTCACCAGCAGAGGGCGTGTGACGGAGCAACAAGCAGAAACTACAGAGGAGAAGAGACACAACAAAGATCAGAACAGACACACTCAGCTCTTCTCTCTGAGACCATGATGATACCGTCACATATCATCACTGCACATGTTTTTGGCTGCACGTCTGGAAATGAGAGGAGACAGAACATTATCATACATGTTGCATAAGTAAAGTCACATGACATGCACCACTGTAAATAAAGGAAACCACATATTTTTAAGACACTTAGAGCATAGAGCCCAAGAAATAATATAATCTAAAGCTCACAAGACACAAGTCGAACAGAACAGAACAGAACAAATACTTTATTTATCCCAAACTGGGAAATGTTTTCTATTGCAGCAGCAATGTACAGGGTCAGTATCATCCTATCTGCTGGTAAAAGTCTTTCTCCCCGTCGGGGAATCGAACCCCGGTCTTCCGCGTGACAGGCGGAGATACTATCCACTATACTAACGAGGAATGCTGACAACCACCATCTGTCATAGCAGCAGCCACCTGGTGCGGTCATGTGTCAGCTGGGGTGTGACGGAGTGGCTACGTCAGTAACTGTGGGCAGACTGCAGGTGTGTGTGCACCCAGACACACACAGGTCCCAGCTGAGAGCAGCCGGACCTTCCTGTCCTCCTGTCCATCACTGTCCAAGGTGAACCGACACCACCAGACCACAGGGCCATTATTTATTTAGCAGGAAAGAAGAAGATGCTCTGCAGCATTCAGGTGTGTTAACACAGTGCAGAGAGGAAGACATGAACAATGGTGTCAGAGCAGCAGCTGTTGCTGCATCAACCTGGAAATCAAACTGTTTATATATATGCACAAACTGTACGTTCATAAGTCACATGACATGAACACTGTAAATAAAAAGGAAACCACATATTTTTAAGACTCTTAGAACACAGACAGAAGTATGAATTATATATGGTTACAATCAAAAATAATTGAATGCAAATAAATGATTTTGTGAAATTTAAATCAAAACCTAAAAACACCAGAATCAGCAAATCACATGTTTGCATTACAGTGGTCCCTCCTATAACCAGTTCACCTCTCACCTTGTTTTTCTCTTACAGCTCATTGAGTTCTGGTCCGGATAGTCCGTAGACCAGTGTCAGTCCATCTCCAGAATGCAGAATGCTGCTGAAAACAGGTTTGATCTTTGGTTTCATTCTGTAATACTGGACTTATTTCCTACGAAGGTTTGAACTCTGACAGTGTTTAAACAGGGAGAACGGAGTTTAAAGTGTGCAGTGAGGGGTTCACAGCCTTAAAGCATCTAGAATAATCAAACATGGAGCTGACTACTTCCAGAGCTCCGCTGTCATGGCTCTGCAGGAGGCCAGCACCTGGTCGGCCTGTTCGAGGACACCAACCTGTGCGCCATCCACGCCAAGAGGCTCACCATCACGCCCAAAGACATCCAGCTGGCCCGCTGCATCCACGGAGAGAGAGCTTGAAGTGTCCGCGGCTCCTCAAACCACAGCGGCTCTTTAAGAGCCACCTCAGTGTCCTCTAAAGAGCGGCTCCTCATCCTCTGCCTCTGCTGCTCATCACTCTGTCTGATGCACAGAATAATCAGTCTCTTCTGAAATAAATATCATCTTTTATCTTTTGTAAGATGCAGTGTAATAATACACATGTTGAACTCTTCAAGATGAATAATGGTCCGTCTCAGGGACATTTATTTATTGGTTGGTTCAAGGATGTAATATCAAACTGACACCGAGGAATATTTAACAGGAAACTATAATAAATGTTTTACAATAAATACATAATATCATTTATAAATAGCTTTAATAAGTATAGGTTTATTATGTGTAAAGGCATGATGACCTATGGAATGATAACACTAAAAAACTCTGCTGCTCCAGGAACGGTACAGGCGGTGACTCCTGCAGTCCGCCATCAGACTCATCTCCACTGTGATCTGCTTGTAAATGTCTAACACAGCAACATTTAAACTTTGCCTTGTTGGTCCTATCATGAGCTACATATTTACAATAAATGTGTTTAGTGTTGGTGGAAGCAACAATACTCCAGATGACCAGAACATGTTTTAAAATGACATTAACAGTGAGAAATGTAGGTAGAAAATAATCATTTGTACACATCAAATATTTAGTAGAAAAATCCCTGAATGTGCTTTTACTCAGTCTGCAAATGCAGCTGTCACCTTAAGAAGAGTTTAACAGCAACTCACTGTACACACCTGAACACAGATCTTGCAGTGTGAGCAGGTTTTGGATGCACTTAACCCTCAGGCGACACTGTGGTCCAGTGGGTATTTTTGCCTCTTTACCCGGCACCATTGTATCTGTGTTGGTGCATATGGCACAGTTTGTGTAACAGAGACTCTCTCTAGACACATTGTCCAGTGTTATATGGTTTTGCAGTGTTTCCACTTGAAAGGATGACTCTTTGTGACTGAAGGTCAACTGGACTCCACTCAGTCATCGCTTTATTTCTGCTTTGCTTTATTGAATCTTGTAGTGTCAGAATCAGGTTCAGATCAGATCAGATCAGGTGAAAAACCTCAAAAAAACATACAAACAAATGTTCAGAATTGAAAGATGAAAGTGACAGTGCATATTTTAGCAGCTAGCTTAGCACACTATGCAGGTAAGTGCACTTTAAATTAAGGACTGTATTTTAACAGTTTGCCACTAATGTCATCCAGAGTGGAATCCAGAGTCTGAGAATGTATGACTTGCTTTGCACATATCTTTACCAATGTCAAACTGCTGACAGTCAGCCAGGTAGAGGAGGAGAAGATCCACAAGAAGCAGGTTCCATGGTGTAATGGTTAGCACTCTGGACTTTGACTCAAGCGATCTGAGTTCAAATCTCAGTGGAACCTTTTGTTTGGACAGTAATACTGGTGTCCTTTCTACTCTCTCTAAAAATTCAGGGCTCACTTTGCAGATTTCCAGTCAGCATGTTGTAACTGAATAACTATCAGAGTGTATCAGAAGGAGAAGTTACATAAAGATAGAATTTAAATCTCTCTCCTGAATGACACATTAATCTAGGATTAATAAGGAGTATAAAAGTAGCTGAAGACATAATTTATTAAAGTATTATAACAAATACCTCCTTTATAGGGCTGTCTTGATAACTGCCTCTCATTTCCACCTGTTGTCTGTTCCATTTGCACAACAGCAGCTGAAACTGATTCACAATCAGTGTTGATCCTAACTGGACAGGCTGGTTTCACACAAGTGTGGCTGACTTTTTGGGGCAATATTATAACAAATACTTATGAGACATTATTATATAAAAGAAAGATCAGTGCATCATGACTTCAGCTCCATTCAAAGCTTTAGGAGGCTTCATGGCCTCCATCACTCCATAAGACTGTTCCATCTGTTCTGCATCTCTGATATGTGCTGGGACGTGGTCGCTTGGATGTTTCACTGCAGCTCATCTAGTAATAATGTGTAACACATATATGAACATCAAGCTGATCATGTCATGCTAAACTGAGTCCTTGGAAGAGCAGAAGCTGTGAACAGACCTCATGGAGCAATGGTAGCACGTCTGAGTCCAGATCAGAAGGTTGCATGTTCAAATCATGTCAGGGTCACTGGTTTTATGTAATTTAGTCCTCTTTCTGTTCACACCAGGTCCACTAGAGCTCTCAGACTCCTCCACTGCACTGAATTCTGGGTAGTTTTCACTTGAAGCAGAATGTCGGCTTTCTCCTGTGTTTTCTGGGTAAATTACTGCACATTCAGGGAAAATAGAGTTAGAGTTAAACAGAGCAAAAAATCCTGAGTCATCGATCTGCGTTCGTTTAGAGGGCCGAAAGGGAGCAAGTGTGAAAACACCCTAAATTTGAATCTTAAGTGGGACCAACACTCCCCCGAGTAGCTTCTTCAGTTCTGCAGTGACAATGTTCTTTATCAGCCAGTTGTTGTCTTTGTCTTGTTGTCTGTGGGTCTTGTTTTTGGCCTTGATGAGAGCCCAGCTGGGATAGCCACAGGTTTGCAGGGCCTTCCTGATGTGATGTTGCTCCTTCTTCTTCTCCTCTGAGCTGGTCGGTACAGTTTTACAGTCTCTGTGCTGCAGCCATTGCGACAGCCATCGCCCCTCAGAGTGATCCTCATGTTCAGCAGCATACAGTGAGCAGCTTTAATCTCTGGATTGACAGACTACATCTGCGCAATAACTTGCAGAACAGAAAGTCTTCCAAAATATCTCCTTTCCAGGGATAGCACACCAAAACTATCAACTGAGCAGCACTGGAGATGCTCTGCTCTGTCGATTCATTCAACTGAAAGGAACATTTCTTACATGATCGCAGTCTATCCAGCAGCTGTGCCTGAATGTCAGCTGAGAGATCTTCTGTTCTCCTCCTCACCATGTCATCTGAAAAAGGTACAACTTTCAGTTTATTAGCTGCCTCTGTGCCAATAAGCAGCAGCATTCCAGAATAGTCATCAGTATTCTGGAATTATACGTAGAATTCAGGAGTAACAGTCAGTATTCTGGCAAGTCAGCAGTCCAGAAGGGAAGCTAACATCAGCAGTGGCTCAGTGGTAGAGCAGGGTGGAGAAACCAAACAACTACTCCAAAAACTGGCCTTCAATGTTTGTCTTCAAACAAGATGCTTATGTTTAAGGCAAAAGCTGTGACAGAAACAAGTTCTTCTTCAAAGATGGTTTGCTAATCCATTGTGCTCTGAACGCGTGGGTTCGAATCCCATCCTCGTCATGTTGTGTTTTAAGTTCAACAGTAAAAACTATGGACAGAGCTTCCGTGACATCGCCCATTTGTTTCTGAAGAGCCGCTTTGAAGCTCGGTGGGAGGCTCTGGGACACTCTGATCGCCGACATGTTGGCAGCGTTGCGTCCGCCAAAACTCAAAATACGGACAAAGAGGGGTAGCACTAGCGGAGTTTAGGGGGGCGGGCGATCGTGGAAGCAGGAAACTCGTGCTGTGATATGGCAACCGTCTGTCGCTCAAGCGCCAACGCTCATAATTATGCGTAATTTTAAGTCTGAATACAATCCCACAGCAGCTCATCAACAAACTGGACCAGCTGGGGCTGAACTCCTTGCTGTGCAACTGCCTGCTGGACTTCCTCACCGGGAGACCTCAGACAGTGCGGGTCGGCAGAAACACATCCAGCACCATCACAATGAACACCGGGGCTCCCCAAGGATGTGTGCTGAGCCCCCTCCTCTTCACTCTGCTGACCCGTGAATGCACGCCAACACACAACTCCAACATCTTTGTGAAGTTTGCGGACGACACAGCTGTGGTGGGTCTCATCTCCGGTGGAGATGAAACAATGGAAAAAGGAATGAGGTGCACCTTCTGGCCAAGTGGTGCAGAGACCACAACCTCTCCCTGAATGTGGAGAAGACAAAGGAGATGGTTGTGGACTACAGGAGAGCACACAGTCAGCACACCCCTCTGACCATCGACGGTGCTGCTGTGGAGCAGGTGAGCAGCACCAAGTTCCTGGGTGTGCACATCACTGAGGACCACTCCTGGACTAACCACACTGCATCCCTGACCAAGAAGGCACAGCAGCGCCTCTACTTCCTCCGCAAGCTCAAAAGAGCCAGAGCCCCTCCCTCCATCCTGTGCACCTTCTACAGAGGGGCTGTTGAGAGCATCCTGTCCAGCTGCATCACTGTGTGGTACGGAGCCTGCACCGCCACCTGCAGGAAGACGCTTCATCGCATAGTGAGAGCAGCTGAGAGGATCATCGGCGTCCCTCTGCCCTACATCTTTTGCACTCTCACTGCATTGTGCCTTTATTTTGTGCCTTGTATTTTGTGTGCCCCTCATTGTAGGTACATTTTTTTACACTTTATATTTATCTTAAGTTTTTAGTTATATGTTATATATGGAGTGAAGAGTAACTCAATTTCGATTCTCTGTATGTCCACCACATATAGCAGATTTGACAATAAAGCTGACTTTGAATTACAACAAGTGAGTTGTAAAAACAATTCACCCCCCCCCCCCCCCCATACAATTGACACTAGAAGAGAACCTATCATTTGAGAGCAGAATGTTTTTTGTACCAGGCTGTAAACATGTTCATTTCTGCTGTGAAGTTGGACATTTTAACATGGGAGTCTATGGGTAATATGTGAATTACAATTTTTCACACGTCGTAAACATTCCAACTTAAGACTAGTGGTTAAGACCTTCAAAACTCAGTGTGTAACATTGTTGGTAAAAACTGTTTGCTTTGGCATGTTTGTAGAGAAGATTGAAGCAAGGCGTCTGGACTTGTAGAGTTTTCCTGAAGAGGTTTCGCTGCTCATCCAAGCAGCTTCATCGGTTCTAACTGTTGGTGGGGAAACATGGTTTATATGTGGTTGCAGACCTCAGTGGGTGGTTGCAGACCTCAATGGGTGGTCTGGGTAAAACTCACAAACAATAGCACTAAATGTTTCCATAATTACCTGTGATGATCTGGCTGCCTGTGCCAGGTGTGTCTAACGACTGGCTAACAACTATGAGACTGCTGGTAGACAGCCCATTGTTCTTGCTGTTAGCATGTGACTTGGAGTGAAACTTCCTGGGAATGGATGAAATCACTGCTTTGTATGTGGTAGAAAGATGAGGCTACCACCTCGAGAAGGTTTTTCCAGCTTAACATAGATGGCTTCCTTGACTTCCTCTCTGTCTAGGATGTGAACATTGTTGTCCTCAAAGGAGTGTCCTTTCTCTTTGAGGTGGAGGTGAACAGCTGAGTCTTGTCCTGAGGAGGTGGCTCTCCTGTGCTGAGCCATTCTCCTGTGGAGTGGTTGTTTAGTTTCTCCAATGTACAGATAAGAGCATTCCTCACTGCACTGGACTGCATATATGACATCGCTGTGTTTCTCCCTGGGAGTTTTATCCTTTGGGTGTACCAGTTTCTGTCTCAGGATTGTCCTCCAGTGGAGACTGCAACCTTAACACAGCGCCTTGGACGAAAAGCACACATTCTGGAACAGAGGTCAGTATTCCGGAACAGAAGTCAGCAAGACAGCATTCTGGAATGAAAAGCATTCCGGAATTAAACCCCTAACCCGACAGCGGCCTGTGACGTCATGGAAGTCAGCATTCCGACATGGAAGGCAACATTCCGGGACAAAAGTCAGCAAGACAGCATTCTGGAATGAAAAGCATTCCAGGTTGAAAGAAAGCATTCCAGATTGAAAGGCAGAAATCTAGAACGAGCAGCAGCATACCAGAATAGACATCCATCCATGCCAGAATGGTAGACAGGATTCCAGAATGGTAGACAAAATTCCGGACTTAAATCCCTAACCTAACAGCACCCTGTGATGTCATCCAATCAGAGCCAGAGACTGAACCTCCTTAAGGGCAACAGTGGCAAGAAAAAACAGGAAGAACCCCTGTAGGTTTGGTGTAATGTCTCATCATATCAGATGAAATCATCCAATTGGCTTCTGTGGTCTGGGTTAGAATCTAAGTCAGTCAATGTCTTAAATGATTACTTATTTCCCCTCCAGAGGAAATAAACAGAACTGTCAGGAGTGGGATTTGAACCCACGCCTCCAGTGGAGACTGCGACCTGAACGCCAGCTGGCGAAGGATCGTCCGTACAATGTTGGAAAATGTTGGACACAAGAGCCAATCACAAGCCTTCAATTGCTGGAGGTGCGCCCAATCAGCTAGCGGATTTCTTCCCCACTGTCCAACATTTCCAACATTTGACCAATTACGGTGGACAAATGTTGGAGCAGAGAATCAGTATGGCGCATACCGGTCGTCATTCATTCTGCACTAGCTAGCGAGAAAAACAGTCGGTACGGTAATTAAACACTTGCTACAGTGCCGTGTGACACTATTTTACGTTTGTGTGTCATGTAAACTCTTGTACTGTGTTGACGTTTTTATAGATTGATAGATTTGTTGAGTTACGGTCGTTACACAAAGTGGATTTTGTTTTTGCCACTCGGTGCTTACTAATGTTATTTAAGGTGCAGTGTTTAAACACCAAACCTGAGAATCAAAGTATTTCCACCCACGTTTAAGCACTACCACAGCACCGTTTAAGCACTACCACAGCACTACCACATAAGTTATTTAGATTTTTATGGTGTATGGCCATATAGAAATGTCTTCCTGTAAATAAACATTGTCCCTTAATGCTGCTTAAAGCTACGGCATTCTTTGTAATATTTTATTTTATATTTTATATTATATGTTGTCGTACACGGCGTGTCAGAGGACAGTGGGGGGTTGGGTGATCTATTTTGCCAGCTGACATGCTGTGGGTGAAAGGAGAGAGACGTGAAGGACAGCGGTGGCAGACAGGAGAAGGAAAACGGGGAGAGTAAGAGGGACCCGTGATTCGAAAAAAAAATACGGACAATAACCATTTGTTTTTATGGACAAGGATCGCCCAGGGAGAGAGAGGATCCTGTGTGGGGTTCACCAGGAGGAGTTTTTTGTTTGTTTGCCTGTTACTTTTTGATCGGGACTGAAGGGACATTTATTTGTAAATATGGGTCGGATTACAGCGTTATTTGGGATGTAAGAAAATATGATTTTGAGTTAATAAACCCGAAACAGTCTCATTTCATGTGTCTGTGGTCTGTGTTATGCAACAAGGGTAAATAGAGTACAACACAGGAGAGTCCCTGCTTAATAGCAACACTCCGTTTACTTTAGGCAGACTATTAAAACGTTTATCCATATGTCCATTTGTAAAAATGATGCCAAAAATGTAGCAGATGCAGATCAACACTAGCATTCCTGTGGTCGCCGGTTCGAATCCAAGCTGTGGTCCAAAGTAAAATCCTAAGTATTTCAAAAGTTTGAAATACGTACATAAATTAGATATGTTTCCACAGCTTTCCTTTCTTTTTTCATTTTTCCCCTTTTCCCCTCTTTTTCCTCTTCTTTTCTTCTCCCCCCTTCTTCCCCATCTTAGACGGACGAATGTTCCCCAGCTTGAACGCCAGCTGGCGAAGGATCGTCCGTACAATGTTGGAAAATGTTGGACACAAGAGCCAATCACAAGCCTTCAATTGCTGGAGGTGCGCCCAATCAGCTAGCGGATTTCTTCCCCACTGTCCAACATTTCCAACATTTGACCAATTACGGTGGACAAATGTTGGAGCAGAGAATCAGTATGGCGCATACCGGTCGTCATTCATTCTGCACTAGCTAGCGAGAAAAACAGTCGGTACGGTAATTAAACACTTGCTACAGTGCCGTGTGACACTATTTTACGTTTGTGTGTCATGTAAACTCTTGTACTGTGTTGACGTTTTTATAGATTGATAGATTTGTTGAGTTACGGTCGTTACACAAAGTGGATTTTGTTTTTGCCACTCGGTGCTTACTAATGTTATTTAAGGTGCAGTGTTTAAACACCAAACCTGAGAATCAAAGTATTTCCACCCACGTTTAAGCACTACCACAGCACCGTTTAAGCACTACCACAGCACTACCACATAAGTTATTTAGATTTTTATGGTGTATGGCCATATAGAAATGTCTTCCTGTAAATAAACATTGTCCCTTAATGCTGCTTAAAGCTACGGCATTCTTTGTAATATTTTATTTTATATTTTATATTATATGTTGTGGTACACGGCGTGTCAGAGGACAGTGGGGGGTTGGGTGATCTATTTTGCCAGCTGACATGCTGTGGGTGAAAGGAGAGAGACGTGAAGGACAGCGGTGGCAGACAGGAGAAGGAAAACGGGGAGAGTAAGAGGGACCCGTGATTCGAAAAAAAAAATACGGACAATAACCATTTGTTTTTATGGACAAGGATCGCCCAGGGAGAGAGAGGATCCTGTGTGGGGTTCACCAGGAGGAGTTTTTTGTTTGTTTGCCTGTTACTTTTTGATCGGGACTGAAGGGACATTTATTTGTAAATATGGGTCGGATTACAGCGTTATTTGGGATGTAAGAAAATATGATTTTGAGTTAATAAACCCGAAACAGTCTCATTTCATGTGTCTGTGGTCTGTGTTATGCAACAAGGGTAAATAGAGTACAACACAGGAGAGTCCCTGCTTAATAGCAACACTCCGTTTACTTTAGGCAGACTATTAAAACGTTTATCCATATGTCCATTTGTAAAAATGATGCCAAAAATGTAGCAGATGCAGATCAACACTAGCATTCCTGTGGTCGCCGGTTCGAATCCAAGCTGTGGTCCAAAGTAAAATCCTAAGTATTTCAAAAGTTTGAAATACGTACATAAATTAGATATGTTTCCACAGCTTTCCTTTCTTTTTTCATTTTTCCCCTTTTCCCCTCTTTTTCCTCTTCTTTTCTTCTCCCCCCTTCTTCCCCATCTTAGACGGACGAATGTTCCCCAGCTTGAACGCAGCGCCTTGGACCGCTCGGCCATCCTGACATGAAAAGTGTGCTGTCCACAACAAGTTTGGAAAATCTCAAGGATGAATACTTAATAAACAATCTGAAATCTTCACTGACACTGATGTGGACAGACTCAGAGTGTGTCTGTCTATGCTATCTCAACAAGTCTTGAGCCAGAGATGAGATTTTTCATCTGGGCACCACATGATGAATCATTCTGACTATTGTAGTACCTTGAGATCTGCCTTTCCCAGGTGTTTTGTCCTTAAGGTGAAGCAGTCTCTGCCTCAGGGTGCAACTGGGTTTGAAATGTGCTGGGACGTTTTATCCTTTGCCTCCTCACTGCACACCAGTTGCTCTCGGTCCAGCGTTTTTAAAATGATAGTTTTTGGAAGTGTCAGATGGACTGTGCCAGGGTTTGGTCCTCAGACAGTCAATATAAATGGCAGCACTCTGACTGGTCAAGATTAACTTTTTCATAGAGCTTGTTGTTAACACATCAGACTTGTTAAGTGTAAACGATGGAGGGGCATAAAGTGATCTTGGAGATGAAAAGAACCGTTGTTGGCAGGATTCGAACCGGCGCGGGGAAACCACAATGGATTTCTAGTCCATCACCTTAACCACTCGGCCACAACAACCAGCAAAAGGTAACGATGAAGAGTCTGACGACCCAGGTTGGTTCTGTCCATGAGTGCATGGTCTTGTCCAGTTTGTCCTGTCCAGTTTGGTGTTGGTGCTCCTTTACTTGTTTTCCATTTCATTCGCAGGTAAATCTGCGCCGACCAGAGTCTCCGTTTGACAGACAGCTATCACAGAAAGTTGCCGACAGCTGAGCAAGTACTCACGTGCCAACATGGCACAAGTTGAATTGCTTCCAAGCCGGCTGTGTTCACGATCACATGGTCGTTTGAGACTACAAGCCTTCACTGTCCATTCTACGCTGTTTACTTTATTAGGAAGGTGCTCTACAATTGTCCCAACAAGCAGGGGGAGCACTGAACATAAAACTCTCTTTCTCACATGTTATTGTCATGTGTTTTTGTGAAAGATAAGGCTGACTTGTTTTCTTGCTTCTCTATTTAAACAATCTGAAATCTTCACTGACACTGATGTGGACAGACTGAGAGTGTCTCTGTGCTATCTCAACAAGTCTTGAGCCAGAGATGAGAGTTTTCATCTGCATTCATGGTCACCACATAATGAATCATTCTGACTATTGTGATGCCCTGAGATGAGGTCCAGTATTCTGGAATGGAAGTTACCATTCCAGAATGGAAGGCAACATTCCGGGACAAACATCGGCATAACAGAATGAAGAGCACATTTGCAGAATGAAAGACAGCATTCCGGAATGAAAGTCAAAATTCCGCAATGAAAGGCAGAAATCTAGAATAAGTGGCAGCATACCAGAATAGACATCAGTATTCCGGAAGGATAGGCAGAATTCCCGAATAACAGTCAGTATTCTGGAACAGAGGTCAGTATTCCGTAACAGAAGTCAGCAAGACAGCATTCTGGAATGAAAAGCATTCCAGAATAAAAGAAAGTATTCCCAAATGAAAGGCAGAAATCTAGAATGAGTGGCAGCATACCATAATAGACATCCACCCACTCCAGAATGATAGGCAGGATTAAGGAATGGTAGACAAAATTCCGGAATTAAACCCCTAACCCGACAGCGGCCTGTGACGTCATGGAAGGCAGCATTCCGACATGGAAGGCAACATTCCGGGACAAAAGTCAGCAAGACAGCATTCTGGAATGAAAAGCATTCCAGATTGAAAGGCAGAAATCTAGAACGAGCGGCAGCATACCAGAATAGACATCCATCCATGCCAGAATGGTAGACAGGATTCCAGAATGGTAGACAAAATTCCGGACTTAAATCCCTAACCTGACAGCAGCCTGTGACGTCATCCAATCAGAGCCAGAGACTGAACCTCCTTAGGGGCAACAGTGGCAAGAAAAAACAGGAAGAACCCCTGTAGGTTTGGTGTAATGTCTCATCATATCAGATGAAATCATCCAATTGGCTTCTGTGGTCTGGGTTAGAATCTAAGTCAGTCAATGTCTTAAATGATTACTTATTTCCCCTCCAGAGGAAATAAACAGAACTGTCAAGAGTGGGATTTGAACCCACGCCTCCAGTGGAGACTGCGACCTGAACGCCAGCTGGCGAAGGATCGTCCGTACAATGTTGGAAAATGTTGGACACAAGAGCCAATCACAAGCCTTCAATTGCTGGAGGTGCGCCCAATCAGCTAGCGGATTTCTTCCCCACTGTCCAACATTTCCAACATTTGACCAATCACAGCGGACAAATGTTGGAGCAGAGAATCAGTATGGCGCATACCGGTCGTCATTCATTCTGCACTAGCTAGCGAGAAAAACAGTCGGTACGGTAATTAAACACTTGCTACAGTGCCGTGTGACACTAGTTTAAGTTTGTGTGTCATGTAAACTCTTGTACTGTGTTGACGTTTTTATAGATTGATAGATTTGTTGAGTTACGGTCGTTACACAAAGTGGATTTTGCTTTTGCCACTCGGTGCTTACTAATGTTATTTAAGGTGCAGTGTTTAAACACCAAACCTGAGAATCAAAGTATTTCCACCCACGTTTAAGCACTACCACATAAGTATTTTTTTTAATTTAGATTTTATGGTGTATTGCCATATAGAAATGTCTTCCTGTAAATAAACATTGTCCCTTAATGCCTATTACCTATAGAGAAAGGCCGCTCAAGGCGACGGCATTCTTTGTAATATTTTATTTTATATTGTTGTGAGGACAGCGGGGGTCGGGTGATCTATTTTGCCAGCTGACATGCTGTGGGTGAAAGGAGACGAAGGACTGTCATCAGGGGAGGAGAGACGCCAAGGACAGCGGTGGCAGACAGGTGAAGGAAAACGGGAAACTGGGGAGAGTAAGAGGGACCCGTGATGCGAAAAAAAAAATACGGACAATAACCATTTTTTTATGGACAAGGATCGCCCAGGGGGAGAGAGGATCCCGCGTGGGGTTCACCAGGAGGAGTTTTTTGTTTGTTCGTCTGTTTGCCTGTTACTTTTTGATCGGGACTGAAGGGACATTTATTTGTAAATATGGGTCGGATTACAGCGTTATTTGGGATGTAAGAAAATATGATTTTGAGTTAATAAACCGGAAACAGTCTCATTTCAAGTGTCTGTGGTCTGTGTTATGCAACAAAGGTAAATAGAGTACAACACGGGAGAGTCCCTGCTTAATAGTAACACTCCGTTTACTTTAGGCAGACTGTTAAAACGTTTATCCATATGTCCATTTGTAAAAATGATGCCAAAAATGTAGCAGATGCAGATCAACACTAGCATTCCTGTGGTCGCCGGTTCGAATCCAAGCTGTGGTCCAAAGTAAAATCCTAAAAGTGTCAATTTGAGTTTCTGCATCCTGAAATACGTACATATATTAGAGATGTTTCCACAACTTTCCTTTCTTTTTTCATTTTTCCCTTTTTCCCCTCTTTTTCCTCTTCTTTTCTCTTCTTTTCTTTTCCCCCCTTCTCCCCCCTTCTTCCCCATCTTAGACGGACGAATGTTCCCCAGCTTGAACGCAGCGCCTTGGACCGCTCGGCCATCCTGACATGAAAAGCGTGCTGTCCACAACAAGTTTGGAAAATCTCAAGGATGAATACTTAATAAACAATCTGAAATCTTCACTGACGCTGATGTGGACAGACTCAGAGTGTGTCTGTCTATGCTATCTCAACAAGTCTTGAGCCAGAGATGAGATTTTTCATCTGGTCACCACATGATGAATCATTCTGACTATTGTAGTACCTTGAGATCTGCCTTTCCCAGGTGTTTTGTCCTTAAGGTGAAGCAGTCTCTGCCTCAGGGTGAAACTGGGTTTGAAATGTGCTGGGACGTTTTATCCTTTGCCTCCTCACTGCACACCAGTTGCTCTCGGTCCAGCGTTTTTAAAATGATAGTTTTTGGAAGTGTCAGATGGACTGTGCCAGGGTTTGGTCCTCAGACAGTCAATATAAATGGCAGCACTCTGACTGGTCAAGATGACCTTTTTCACAGAGCTCGTTGTTAACACATCAGACTTGTTAAGTGTAAACGATGGAGGGGCATAAAGTGATCTTGGAGATGAAAAGAACCGTTGTTGGCAGGATTCGAACCTGCGCGGGGAAACCCCAATGGATTTCTAGTCCATCGCCTTAACCACTCGGCCACAACAACCGGCAAAAGGTAACGATGAAGAGTCTGATGACCCAGGTTGGTTCTGTCCATGAGTGCATGGTGTTGTCCAGTTTGTCCTGTCCAGTTTGGTGTTGGTGCTCCTTTACTTGTTTTCCATTTCATTCGCAGGTAAATCTGCGCCGACCAGAGTCTCCGTTTGACAGACAGCTATCACAGAAAGTTGCCGACAGCTGAGCAAGTACTCACGTGCCAACATGGCACAAGTTGAATTGCTTCCAAGCCGGCTGTGTTCACGATCACATGGTCGTTTGAGACTACAAGCCTTCACTGTCCATTCTACGCTGTTTACTTTATTAGGAAGGTGCTCTACAATTGTCCCAACAAGCAGGGGGAGCACTGAACATAAAACTCTCTTTCTCACATGTTATTGTCATGTGTTTTTGTGAAAGATAAGGCTGACTTGTTTTCTTGCTTCTCTATTTAAACAATCTGAAATCTTCACTGACACTGATGTGGACAGACTGAGAGTGTCTCTGTGCTAGCTCAACAAGTCTTGAGCCAGAGATGAGAGTTTTCATCTGCATTCAGGGCATCATTCCAGGCATCTGGACTTGTAGAGTTTTCTTGAAGACGTTTTGCTGCTCATCCAAGCAGCTTCATCAGTTCTGTTTGGTGGGGAAACATGGTTTATATGTGGTTGCAGACCTCAGTGGGTGGGTCTGGGTAAAACTAACAAACAATAGCACTAAATGTTTCCATGGCTGCCTGGGCTAGGTGTGTCTAACGACTGGCTAACGACTGTGAGACTGCCGGAGGGGGACTGATTGACAGCCCTTTGTTCTTGCTGTGAGTATGTGCAAACTTCCTGGGAATGGATGGAATCACTGCATTGTATGTGGTAGAAAGATGATGTCTGAGGCCTCCACCTCTGTTAAGGGAAGGTTTTTCCAGCTTAACATAGATGCTTCCTTGACTCCTCTTTCAAACCACCTTTCCTCTCTGTCTAAAATGTGAACATTGTTGTCCTCAAAGGAAAGATTATGGTTATGGTTGGCACTCTGGGCTCTGAATCCAGCGATCTGAGTTCAAATTTCAGTGGAACCTTTTGTTTGAACAGTTATCCTGGTGTCCTTTCTACACAGTTAAGTCTATGGAGAAGTCCACAGTCTGTTCATTGGTCCAGCTGTAGTCATTAATGGACTGAAGGCCATGAAGGAGGCTGTGGTGCTGAATCCTGCTGCTTGTGCTGGATGATCCAGTTATAACATGGAATCCTCTGCTGTCCATGCTGGTGTGTCCTGCTAGTACTCATTATTCAGGAAACAAGAACAAGTATTAGGGAGTGCTCTCAAGTGCTCTCTAAGCAAAATAAAATAGCTTTGTTTCTATGGTGACCCCACAGGCTGCAGCAAAACACCACTACAGGTGCTGGTCATATAATTAGAATATCATCAGAAGGTTGATTTATTTCAGTAATTCCATTCAAAAAGTGAAAGCTGTATAATGCAAACATTCATTCCACACAGACTGAAATATTTCAAGTGTTTATTTCTTTTAATGTTTATGGTTATAACGGACAACCAATGAAAACCCACATTCAGTATCTCAGCTGGATGGATTAGGATGGATGGATAATGTAGTGGACTCCCACCCAGCAGATCAAGTCCCAGAGGTTACAGCATCATTTATTAGCTGAGTTTCCCCTCAGGGAAGCTGCTGTTTACAAGCTGTTTACAGAGAGAAGCAAGAAAACAACAGTCAGCATCATCGTCCATAAAAACACATGACAATAACATGTGAGACAGAGAGTTTATGATCAGTGCTCCCCCTGCTGGTTAGGACATATGATGACATTTTTAAATGTACCAGTCAAAAGTCACTCAGTGGTTTGTCTTTGTTTTTATGACTTTCTACATTGTAGGTTCATCCTGAAGACATCAGAGCTATGAAGGAACACATGTGGAATGATGCAGTGAACAAACAGTGTTAAACCAAGCAGAATATGTTTGATGTTTGACATTCTTCCAAGCAGCCAGCTTTTGCTTTGATGACATCTTCACACACTCTTTGCATTCTCTCAATCTGAACTGAACCACCAATGCTGTGCAATGCTGACATCTAGTGGTGGAATCGCAGGTTACAGAATCAGAAATTCCTTTTTTTTATCGTCGAGGGGAAATTCTTGTTTGTTACAGACAAATAGAAGAAAAGATAATTGAAATATGAAATAGAAATATTGAAATACCTAGACAGCATTTAAATCCCTGAGTTGTATCTAAAGAACATATTTACTATTGTGTAAAAACCTTTACACAGTAAAGAGCCTGACATGAATGTACCAGTATGAATGTACAGTGTCTGAGTGACTGTTACAGTTCAGAGTTCAGTAGTTTGATAGAGACGGGCCGGAATGACTTCCTGTCTTCTCACCTGCTCTGTGGTGAAGGTGATTGATTGATCGGTGGAGGTGGGGAACCAGTAATTCCCAGGTGATGTCAGCCGAGGGGTCTGAGGACGAGGTGCGAGCAGGGCCATCTGGATGAGCTGTGGGAGAAGAGAGGGCGGGTGACGTGGCTGGTCGTCGCTCAGCTGCTGAAGAGTCGTTAGCAGGGTGAACTGGGGTCACTAAAAAAACTGATACAGCTCATTGGCCCTTTCCACACTGCCATTAACTCCACCCCTGCTGCTCCACCTGTAACCAGTGATGGTCCTCATGCCACTCCACACCTCTCTTGTGTTGTTTTGCTGAAGTTTCCACTCCAGCTTCCTCCTGTACTTCTCCTTGGCCTCCCTGATTTTTATTCTCAGGTCCTTCTGTGTAGCTCTCACCTCCTGCCTGTCGCCCGCTTTGAATGCCTTCTTTTTTCTGTTTAAAATGGCTTTAATGTCCTTAGTCACCCATGGCTTGTTGTTGGGGTAACAATTCACTGTCCTAACTGGAACAACACTGTCCACACAGAAGTTTATGTATCCAGTGATGCACTCTGTGATTCCATCAATGTCCTGGCTGTGGGGTTCACAGAGTGCCTGCCAGTCAGTCACTTCAAAGCAGTCCTGAAGTGTTGAAGCATCCTCATTCCAAAATCAATCCCTCCTCCACATAAAGTCAGAAGTTCTAAATGTGAGTCATTAAATGAGAGGTTCCAGCAGAAACGTCCAAACATCTGAAGAGAAGCTGAGAAGCCTGAGATGCAGGGGCTGCAAGCTGTGCTTCAACTGTTCCTGTTTAGACAATAAGAACAGATCATCATCTTCATCGCCCTCAATAAGAACAGATCATCATCTTCATCACCCTCATCACCTCTCACCAACCTCCCTTCATCTGCTTGGAGCCGCAGCCAGGCGGTGCCAGATTGTTCATATGGTGGCATATTAGTCATTCATTTATTGCCACATGTTTTCATTGAATGTTACATGTATTGATTTAATTTCTGCATTGTGGGTCAAATAAAGGTTTCCTCCATTTTAATTCATATTGATTCAGTTCACGCTGTGTTTATGTCTCCTTGTAGCTGACAGCAGCAACAACAGGGCTCAGTCTGTTTAACCACTGGATGTAGTGAAGTTTGTAGTTATCCAGAGAAGGACTGTGTGCTTTATGATTTGTATCTTAAGAGGAGATTTGCATATTAGGGATTAAGTAAATACAGCGTGAAATATAAATAAATAAATTGCAAATGTCCCTTTCGGGGCTCCATAAATGTTAATCCTAAAAAAGGAACATCCAGTGTGGACTTGCATACACAGTGAACATAAACTGCTATAATAACAACTTTAAAAACAATCAGCAAAGTAAAATCAAATCAAATAATCAAAATGGCTGAATTTCAGCGGACTAATTCCACTGTGATCCTTAGTAGCATTATCCGTAATAAGATTGTCAGTGAACGTAGAGAAGATTGAAGCAAGGCGTCTGGACTTGTAGAGTTTTCTAGAACAGCGGTCCCCAACCTTTTTTGCACCACCGACCGGTATCATGTAAAACAATACTTTCACGGACCGGCACAGAAAAAAAAGTGCATAAAGAGACAACTTACTCTTATGCTTAATTAGTGGGAGCCTTTGAGCTTTCTCAGCAATGAGGCGGTCCCATCTAGGGATAATGGGAGACATGACACCCGAAGTGTGTTTCTTATGTCCAGTCCACTCCGTAATTTTGTTTTGGCCGTCATTAATTGCTTCAGTCGTTCTTGTTCATGTTTTCTTCCATGGCTTGTCTTTTAATGCAGGGTGCTCGGTCTCGCAGTTTTGAAGGCTTCGTTGCCTCATTTGCGAGTCTGTCGCCACATATCACTCAGAGCGGATTTACCACTGTAAATAAAGGAAACCACATATTTTTAAGACACTTAGAGCACAGAGTAATAATATAATCTAAAGCTCACAAGACACAAGACGAACAGAACAGAACAGAACAAATACTTTATTTATCCCAAACTGGGAAATGTTTTCTATTGCAGCAGCAATGTACAGGGTCAGTATCATCCTATCTGCTGGTAAAAGTCTTTCTCCCCGTCAGGGAATCGAACCCCGGTCTTCCGCGTGACAGGCGGAGATACTATCCACTATACTAACGAGGAATGCTGACAACCACCATCTGTCATAGCAGCAGCCACCTGGTGCGGTCATGTGTCAGCTGGGGTGTGACGGAGTGGCTACGTCAGTAACTGTGGGCAGACTGCAGGTGTGTGTGCACCCAGACACACACAGGTCCCAGCTGAGAGCAGCCGGACCTTCCTGTCCTCCTGTCCATCGCTGTCCTACGACTACTATGACTACTGTTAGATTAGGACACCAGTATTACCATCCAAACAAAAGGTTCCACTGAGATTTGAACTCAGATCGCTGGAGTCAAAGTCCAGAGTGCTAACCATTACACCATGGAACCTGCTTCACATGGATCTTCTTCTCCTCCTCTACCCGGCGAGACTGTCCTCCATGAGGAGACTGTCCTCCATGTCTAGATAAGGCCTGTCCTGTCTTTACCTGTGGGGTGGCCGTGGGTTTTTATTCACTAATAACATATCAGTAGATAAAAGAAAAAGGCGTGGTGGCCAAGTGGTAAGGCGTTGGTCTCGTAAACCAAAGATCATGGGTTCAATTCCCATCCATGCCTTTTAAAGAAAGACAAAACCCATTGAGAGTAAAAACTATAGACAGAGCTTCCGTGATGTCACCCATTTGTTTCTGAAGAGCCGTTCTTAGGCTCGTGGGAGCCGCCATGTTGGAAGCATCACGTCCGCCAAAAACTCCAAATACGTACAAAGAGGGGGAGCACGAGTGGAGTTTGGGGGCGGGCGATCATGAAAGCAGGAAACTCGCATTGTTATATGTCAGCCTTCTGCTGCTCAAGTGGCAACGCCTATAATTATGCAGAATTTTAAGTCCGAATATAATTAAAACGAGTAAGTTATATAAACCCCCCCCCCCCCCCCATACAATTGACACTAGAAGAGAACCTATCATCTGAGACCAGAATGTTTTTTTGTACCAGGCTGTAAACATGTTCATTCCTGCTGTGAAGTCAGACATTTTAACATGGGAGTCTATGGGAAATGACTCGCTTTTGGAGCCAGCCCCCAGTGGTTGCGGCATGAATTACAAGTTTTGACACTTCCGCATGGGCTTCAAGTTTGAACCCCGAAGGTTGCCGTCTGACAACACCACACAAAACAAAGATGTGTTAAACTGTGTGATCGTTGGCTGGAAGCACTGCTTCATGAACCTGTGTTTACTGTTCATTAAGCTTAGAGACGTTTCAGGAGTATGTTTGAGGAGTAAACTGATTCAAGTCCTCACAACAAGTGTATTTCACTGCACAAACACACACTCAGCTGATGTGTCCCAGGAAATGTCTTTTTGTCTGACGTATTAGAAGATTCTAGATTCTAGATTCAACAACTAGACAATTAACCCCTGCTGAGACCCCCACAGGGTTTCTGTGGCTGTATCTCCCTCATCCTCATCCTATGTGGATGAAACCTTACAGTCATGCTGAACATTTGACTCACAGCTGATATGCTGAAATGCTACAGACACTGCGCCACCTACTGGCCAGAGGACCTGTCTTTTGTTTAGGGGCCTTAAACAATTTCCCTCTGGGATTACTAAAGTACCTAAAATAAAAAAAAAATGTAAAAAAATTTCCCAGAATGCGTAATTTAATCCAAGTCTTCAAAATGGTGGAACAAACATTTCACACATTTCATTTCAGATCCTTTATTGTTCTGGAAAGAAAACCAAAACAAAGTCCTGACGTCCCATTACAAATATCATGGCAGCTGTTCATCCCTCTCCTGACGGTTCTCTTCCACCTCCAGCTTGTCCACACTTTCCGAGCACATGTGACACGCGTGGTAGATAGGTCGCTAATTCCAGACAGCTATAGCACACAGTAGTCTTTTATTCATTTACATTTCAGTTTCAGCTGCTGACACATGAAGATCAGAGGGCACACATGGCTCGTTGGTCTAGGGGTATGATTCTCGCTTAGGGTGCGAGAGGTCCCGGGTTCAAATCCCGGACGAGCCCTGATGTTTAACTGTATTCCTTGTAGTTGACTCTTTTCAGTTCCTCTCTAACTACCACACAGCTTTACAAAGCTAACAAAGTTCTATTCAGACTCATCCCAATCCAGAGCAGTTGTTCCACAGTAACACCTGCAGGAGGACGTCATCACCCAGTATGTGACCTGCACTGTGAGCTGTAAGGTCTTATACAGACAGGTGTGTGTCTGTCCTCATCAAGTCCAATCAGTATCATCAAAGACAGCTGGACTCAGATGAAGGTGTAGAACCATCTGAAGGACGATCAGAAGAAATGGACGCACCTGAGTTCAATATATGAGAGTCACAGCAAAGGCTCTGATACTTAGGACCATGTCATATTTCACTTTTTAATGTAACCTCTGGGACCTGATCTGCTGGGTGGGAGTCCACTACATCAGTGGTCCCCAACCACCGGGCCGGGGACCGGTACCGGTCCGTGGGTCATTTGGAACCAGGCCGCACAGAAAGACTGAGCAAAACATATATTATTCATTATCTGAGTCTGAAAGCTGTTTCATTTATAAATCGATCAGATTCATCCGCCTGTGCCTTTAAGCACCTGTCCAGACGCTTGTCTCGGTCACGGGATACGGCACCCCAAAATTAAGCCCACAAGCTGCAAAAATGAATAAAAAACAAACGTCTTTGGAGAGCTTCTTCGGAAAGGGGAAAAGGCCTAACGAGGAGACAGAAGAAGAGGAGCCTACCCCTTCAAAGAAAAAGAAACCTGCATTTAAAAGACTATATCAGGAGTCCTATTTAAAATACGGATTTATTGCAACAGGTGATTCTCACACACCAAGTCCGCTCTGAGTGATGTGGCGACAGACTCGCAAATGAGGCAACGAAGCCTTCAAAACTGCGAGACCGAGCACCCTGCATTAAAAGACAAGCCATGGAAGAAAACATGAACAAGAACGCCTGAAGCAATTAATGACGGCCAAAACTAAATTACGGAGTGGACTGGACATAAGAAACACACGGGTGTCATGTCTCCCATTATCCCTAGATGGGACCGCCTCATTGCTGAGAAAGCTCAAAGGCTCCCACTAATTAAGCATAAGAGTAAGTTGTCTCTTTATGCACTTTTTTTTCTGTGCCGGTCCGTGAAAGTATTGTTTTACATGATACCGGTCCGTGGTGTAAAAAAGGTTGGGGACCGCTGCACTACATCATCCATCCATCCTCATCCATCCAGCCTCCGGCCGCCCGTGTGTCGAGCAAGCCGCCTCCTCCTACAGCCAATCGCGAGGCCGAGTGCTACCACGAATCTACCACGAATTGACCAATGACGGAGCCGCCCTCTACCACGATTCGCCAGCTCCCGCCTACCTCCGCCGACGGCCAACCACGAGGCCGAGTGCTACCACGAATTGACCACGAATTGACCAATGACAGAGCTGCCCTCTACCACGATTCGCCAGCCCCCGCCCCTGGCAACGAGCCGGCCAATCACAGCTCGGACCACTGCTTGAGGCAGATGTGGCCCGGTCACGACGCTGTTGCTATGGCTTCGTCATTGCCTTTTACCGAGCTACGTCGCCGTGGACGGCTATCAGGATAATTTACCCCAGTAACCGTCTGCAAGATTAATTTCTACCGGAGATTCCGACGTGTCGCGGAGATTCCGACGTGTCGGTGAGTGAGTGTCGTTGTGTACATGCTGGTATGTGATTGTAAAGCGCTACGTTTGTGTAGCAATGTATGTATGAACGTACCTAGCCGGTGCTCTACTGGCTAGGATAAATTCACAGTTACCGACGGCTCAGATGGAATAATTGATCATAGACTGGCCTCTATGTTGTTTACACCTATAAAGCATTTGACTGGGAGAACGCTACATTTAGTGTGTTTTAGCAAACATTTCCATTTACAGCGTTAGCTTCGGCTAATCAGCTACAGACAAGCCTCTTGTTATTGTTAGCTTTAGTTAGCTCTCTCTTTGTCTTCAGTTAGCGTAACTTTCAATGGACTTTTATTACTGCAGTGTAGTATTACTGTGTCATAGCATCACTGTATTGGTTTTCAATATCCTATGATCATGTAGTTGTTATGATTAAATTATTGTTTTGTGTTAAAGTGAGGAACTCTCTCTTAGTGTTCTGATAAACATTATGCTTCTCCTCCTTGTTCTTCTATTGTTGTTCTTTTAGGACTAGTTACTGACAGACATGGATCCTGAAGCTGGTGGACTACACACCACCAAGGAAATACACTGGTACAGTTTCCTAATGTCTGGAAAAACTCATTTGTATTTAGGTTTAGTGCATATATTAGTACATGACATATGATTTGATGTGTTTGTGTGTATGATTTTCAGGAGAGCTTATGGGGTGGAGTATCTATATGACCAGACAGGCTACGCTTTTCTGGAGCCAGAGGAGTTTGAGGACGGCACTGTCCCCTTGCTGGATGCTCCTCCACTCACTGGTACATCTGCCACAGCACCTCCACTCACTGCAGGCTTTATAATTGTGAATTATAAGACAGCTACTGTAATATCTGGTCATTATTTTTCAAACTAGCATGTACACTTATCTTTTACTGCTATATTTCACACTGCCTTAATTTTCCAGGTGTTTCATCGGGTCCCAAGGGCAGCCAGACCTGTTCGACTCCATTCAAGAAAACTCTACAAGTCCTTGCCTTGCTTCAATCATCTCTATGATTATGACCTGGATGACTGAGACTCTTCATCAGCATACACCAGTGTGTTGTCAACAAAGCCTGTGTGATGGCTGAGACCACCATCCAGCTGCCTGAGGTGAACACAGCAATGCTGGCATGACGGTGAGTAAATCATGAAGTATGTGAACCATGTCAGCTGTATTTGTGGAATATATTGCTTCTGTAAAACTACTGTTTTGTTGTTGTTGTTTTTTTCAGGTACAACAAGCAGAGTCGGGCTCGGGAGACCGAGGTGCTTCAGCAAGCCATTGAGTCTCCAAAGCCATCCACACCTCAGAGAGAAGCTCTCTTGACCATGGCTGCAGGGGACAACCTGCACAGCTTTACCGTGCCAGCCAATACAGCAGAATGGCCAGGTTTAAAAGGCAGCTGGTGTTTGGGGGAGACAGACCCCCATCTCTTCTCTGAATCTTGAGGCCAGCCCGGCATCTGCTTCAGTGCAGCATCCTGCCACCAGCGCAGCATCTTTGCTGCAGTGTATATCAGTGTGTATATAGTGTAAACAAACACATTCTTTTGGTATCAGTTTCCCCCTCTGTGTAATTCAGTTAATGATAATGTTCAGGTAGTTGGGCATGTACAGCTTCATAGAATGATAGTAGATTGAACAACAGGTCTGCCAGACAGTATTGTTTGACCTCTGGAATGTGTGGATTCTTAAAACTGTGAATCTGCCTTTATCACAATTAAATGAGGCTATAAACATTACAAAAGCTTTTGTTCGGTTTTTACAGGATTTGTAAATACAGTCTGATTTCAGTGTTTGTAAATACCATTTAATTTCACAAAATACTTTGATAAAAAATGATGTTTATCCAAATATGAATTTAGACTAATATTAAGAGGCTTTATGAGCAGTAAAGACTGCAAATAAACTCCTACTGGTCCTTTACATGTGCTCAATGTGAGCAATATTCCCCCCAAAAAGTTACTGAAATGGTAATAACACCTAAAAGGTTTTTTTCCATTGTTCTTATATATTTGGGTTTGTGGGTGTTAATCAAGAGTCTGGAGCCATTGATGAGCCTTATATTGCAGACAAGGTCGGTATACAAAAAAGGATGTTAAGAAAAATGCAGATTAACACATTACAGCTTGTTACTAAGGATACAATTATTGTATGCAATCCTGTTCCTCTCAAGCTCTTTCCATATTAGCTAAACAGCGAGCAGATTGCATTTATCCCATTCAATGCATGCATGTGCAATTGGACTATTACAGCAAATGACACGTGAAATTTGTCACATACAAACGGTGTGCATCACTCTCCTTTCGCTTTGTTTTTAATTATAACGTCACCTCGGTAAAATGTCATACAACGACCGATATGTTTCGCGTAATTTCAGTGCAAAATATTAACGCACCTAGCGGGATTCGAACCGGCGCTCTCGGCGCGATTTGTGGCGCGATTTGTGGCATCAACGTCGACACATGGGCGCTAGCCTTCCAGCAGTAGGCAGCGCGTCAGTCTCATAATCTGAAGGTCGTGAGTTCAACCCTCACACGGGGCACAACTTTTAGAGACAGCATTGAATAAAGAGTACACACACTCACCATTTACAGGTACATAATATTAAATAGTAGCATCGACAAGTTAATGTACAGAGGAAATGACCAAAAAAGCAGGTGTCTGTCAGCGCTTACTATACAATCCGGTGGTTGCCTACCCATTGTGCATGTGTAGAACACAGACCTTAAGGGGCCCCACACTGAACAGACTGTGTGACAGAGGCTGGGGATCAATGCCACCATTGTGAACACAATACCAGGAAGTTTAAGGCCTTTTTTTCATATACAGTGCCCATGTTAGTGCCAATATGTCTCGTATACGTGCTGGCTACTACTCTTTTCAGACTATGAGACTGACGCGCTGCCTACTGCGGCTGTGGTTGCTCAGAAACAAGTGAAATATGGTCCTTTTTTTTAACAAAGACATCTACATTGCAGTATGTTAGTGAGAATATCTCTCATATGCGCTCTGACTACTGCACCAACAAAAATTCTTAATTTAACCTTTAGGAGTATGTACACACCTTAAAACTGCTGTGAAAATATGATATGTTAATACGTAGAGAAGATTGAAGCAAGGCGTCTGGACTTGTAGAGTTTTCTTGAAGACGTTTCGCTGCTCATCCAAGCAGCTTCAACTGTTTGGTGGGGAAACATGGTTTATATGTGGTTGCAGACCTCAGTGGGTGGGTCTGGGTAAAACTCACAAACAATAGCACTAAAGGTTTCCATGGCTGACTGGGCCAGGTGTGTCTAACGACTGGCTAATGACTGTGAGACTGCCGGAGGGGGGCTGGTTGACAGCCCTTTGTTCTTGCTGTGAGTATGTGCAAACTTCCTGGGAATAGATGGCATCCCTGCATTGTATGTGGTAGAAAGATGATGTCTGAGGCTACCACCTCTGTTAAGGGAAGGTTTTTCCAGCTTAACATAGATGCTTCCTTGACTCCTCTTTCAAACCACCTTTCCTCTCTGTCTAAAATGTGAACATTGTTGTCCTCAAAGGAGTGTCCTTTCTCTTTGAGGTGGAGGTGAACACCTGAGTCTTGTCCTGAGGAGGTGGCTCTCCTGTGCTGAGCCATTCTTCTGTGGAGTGGTTGTTTAGTTTCTCCAATGTATAGATCAGAGCATTCCTCACTGCACTGGACTGCATATATCACATTGCTGTGTTTCTCCCTGGGAATCTTATCCTTCGGGTGAACCAGTCTCTGTCTCAGTGTTGTCATCGGTCTGAAATGGACCGAAATGTCATGGTTGTTGAAGATCCTGCAGAGTTTCTCTGATACTCCTGACACCTATGGAATAGAGATGTTCTTTCTCCGCCGGTTGTTGTCCTCTGTCTTCTTGTTGTTGGGGGGGTCTTGTTTTTGTGGCTTTGATGAGTGCCCACTTGGGGTAGCCACAGGTTTGCAGGGCCTTCCTGATGTGGTGTTGCTCCTTCTTCTTCCCCTCTGAGCTGGTTAGTACAGTTTGTGCTCTGTGCTGCAGGGTCCTGATGACTCCCAGTTTGTGTTCCAATGGGTGGTGTGAATCAAACAACAGGTACTGGTCCGTGTGTGTGGGTTTCTTGTATACTTCCACATTGAGGCTCCTGTCCTCCTCAATATGTACTGTGCAGTCCAAGAAGGCCAGATTGTTCTCCCTGATGTCCTACCGAGTGAACTTGATGTTGTTGTCCACTGCGTTGATGTGTTCTGTGAACCGTTCCACTTCATTGTTCACCCAGGTGTCATCCACATATCTAAACCAGTGGGTGGAGGTGGTTTCAGAAAAGGAACTCAAGACTCTTCTCTCCACTTCTTCCATGTAGAGGTTGGCCACAATAGGAGACACAGGTGATCCCATCGCACAGCCATGCTTCTGTCTGTAAAAGTTCCCATTGTACTGGAAATAAGTGGTGGTCTGGCATGAGGTTGGTTCTTTCCTTGAGTGTGCTGTCTTGTATGAGGCACGTCCTTAGCGTCTCTGTGGCTTCTGATGTAGGGATGCAGGTGAACAGGGAGGTGACATCAAATGAGGCCATAGTGTCGTCTGGGTCCATTCGGATCTTCTCTACCTTGTTCACAAAGTCCTACCAGTGGTGTCAGGAGTTCAGCCAAGTGCTTAGCCATGTTGTATGTGACTGAGTTTGTGCTGCTGACGATGGGTCTGAGGGGGACTCCTTGTGAGTCTTGGGGAGTCCATACAGGCATGGATTGGCTTCCCCAGGAAGCATACAATGCAGTGATTCCATCCATTCCCAGGAAGTTTGCACATACTCACAGCAAGAACAAAGGGCTGTCAACCAGTCCCCCTCCGACAGTTTCATAGTCGTTAGCCAGTCGTTAGACACACCTGCCAGATCATCACAGGTAGTTATGGAAACATTTAGTGCTATTGTTTTTAAGTTTGACCCAGACCCACCCACTGAGGTCTGTAACCACATATAAACCATGTTTCCCACCAAACAGTTAGAACTGATGAAGCTGCTTGGATGAGCAGCGAAACGTCTTCTAGAAAACTCTACAAGTCCAGACGCCTTGCCTCGAAGTATATATTCTATTCTATTCTATTCTATTCTAGTATGGTCAAGATGTAAAGTGGTCATACTACCACAAAGTCTTAAGCTGCATTCCAGGATGAGGAAAATCTGGTCTGATTTTTTTCACGTCTTTATGAACACACAAATCCAATCCACAATCCTGACTTTCAAATCAAGCACAGATGACCTGTGTTTGAGTCAACTATGAACGCTCGGCTGTGCTCGGGCATTTATTTCTCATCCCACCCTTCGATAGCTCAGTTGGTAGAGCGGAGGACTGTAGTGAGACAATAAAACTGAAATCCTTAGGTCGCTGGTTCAAATCCGGCTCGAAGGAGAGGCTTTTAACCCTCGAGAGTTTCATCATAATGTCACATCATTTTTTCACCGATTTTTTTGGCTAAAGGGTCGATGTGACATATATGTCACAATGATTTTTATCTGATTTGATTTTTTATCTGAAGTGCATTTGTTCGATACATGTGTTTACAACACGTTTATGTAATGAAGGATGTGTTATGTAGTCATTCCAATCCTTGACTGGTCAAATCTTACCTTTAGCAAGTCGATAGAGCCTTTTTAAAATTTGCTAGCTCTGCGTCTGTGAACACAAAATCACCTACAAACAAACCAGCCTGTTTCCTTAAGGACCCACGGTGACATAGGTGTCACCGGTCCTTTAGGACCCCAATGGTACAGCAAATCAGTCATTAAGGAATATGACATGCAGTTTTTATTTAGTAAACAATGTTTAGCTTTTAATCTTAGTGAAACTGAGGGAAAATCGCTGCATATCAATTTACGATTAATGAATTCCTCGATAATTTGCATCCCTATTCTGACCTGGAAGATTGAGAAGATCGGACCAGTTGTATTTTGGAATATTTGAATGCTTTTTTGTGGAATACTCACCCAGCCTCGACCCCCATCACCCCCCGGGTAAGTTGAGTTTGAGACCCCTGCTGTAGATCTTTGTTTAAAAAATGTAGTAGTGCATGCTGTTGTTTACTGAAACTTGGCTAACGGTGCTAACACTGGACTCTAACGTTGCTCTAAATGGATTTCAGTTGGCGAGGACAGACAGGACAGTGGAGTGCGGTCAGAGGAAAGGAGGGGGGCTGGTATTGTTTTGAGCTGTTAGCCGTTAGCATGAGCGCTGATTGATTAATGATCTACTGTAGTGCTGTGTGAGTCCTCAGAGGACACTTCTGTCGTCATTTGAAGCTGGTAGGTACAAACTGCACCACTGCTAGCAGGAGCTCCTTTGTTCTACACCTGGACATCAGCTCACTCATTTTAACAACTGACAGACTCCATTTCTAGAAAGACAGACCATCTGGACAAGACAGGTCTCTGGTTCTCTTCCAGTCAGGTTTACTCACAGAGGAGGTTCCATGGTGTAATGGTTAGCACTCTGGACTCTGAATCCAGCGATCTGAGTTCAAATCTCAGTGGAACCTTTTGTTTGAACAGTTATCCTGGTGTCCTTTCTACACAGTTTAGTCTATGGAGAAGTCCACAGTCTGTTCATTGGTCCAGCTGTAGTCATTAATGGACTGAAGGCCATGAAGGAGGCTGTGGTGCTGAATCCTGCTGCTTGTGCTGGATGATCCAGTTATAACATGGAATCCTCTGCTGTCCATGCTGGTATGTCCTGTTAGTACTCATTATTCAGGAAACAAGAACAAGTATTAGGGAGTGCTCTCAAGTGCTCTCTAAGCAAAATAAAATAGCTTTGTTTCTATGACCCCACAGGCTGCAACAAAACACCACTACAGGTGCTGGTCATATAATTAGAATATCATCAGAATGTGACGGAGCTCAGGAAGGGAGGGGAAACGGGTGCTAACAACGCCACCCGGGGAGGCGAGGGCCTCAACCCAGGAAATGAAACAAGGTCACACAGGTTTGACTCACACACAGGGCAAGGGTCAGGTACCATAAAAAGAAGATTTATTTAATCACGACACGAATAGGATCCATATACCATGTTTAAAATCAGTTGTAAAATATGTTGCCAGTTCAGTAGGTGAGATGGGTTGGGATGGCCCTGCAAAATGAAATAAAAAAATAATACTGACAAGACTGCGGCTCACCAGGACGGAGGGACAAACCAAGAGGGATCAAACTACACCTGTGACACTACACTCCAAACGAAAACCTGTGAAGGACACCCACCACCAGGGAGGGGGGACCACCACCGCTGGGGTGGGAGCTGGAGGAGCTGGAGGACAGCAGAAGCAAGAAGATGCCTCGCACGCTGGGCAAGACCAAAGAAGAGCTGGTCAGGGCGGGGCTGAAGCACCGTTAATGTTTGACGGTTTGAATATGAAATATTTTACCGTTTGTTGATGTTTGTTGATGTTTGTTGATGTTGATGGTTACTTGTTCTAATAAGTGCCAAATGAAATCAGTTTCAGTGAGGGACAATGCTCTGGTTGTGGTTTATTGATATTATTTAACACATTTACAGGTAACTCTTACAAAGTGGTGACTAAAGAAAAATACAGGTGGAAGGAAGAGTGGCCAACAGAGACCCATCTGGTTCTGTCTCCAGTCATCAAACACAGACCGTGTGATGATGTCACTGATACAGTAATCAATACACTAACTGATTCAAACAGCTGCACATTCAGCGGCCTGCTGCTGATTCTCTGCAAACAAGTGTCAAACTGACTTCTACACTAAAACAACTGAGAGCAGCAGCAGCCGTGACGGAGCCTTCAGCAGCCTTCAGCAGCCCGGCAGGGAGTCACACAGGCCCCGCCCCCTCAAGTATCCATCTTAAATAAAGACTTCATATCTTTTAACCTAACAAATGATTTCAGAGGGACCCCCACATCAGCGGACCGCTGTGCTGCAGCCGAGCCACTTCCTCATCGGGCTCATTGTTTGTCAACAGTGTGTCGCAGACGGAGTGTGAGTCACAGGCCCGGCCCGTCTCTGTGCTGGTATCAGATCCATCACTCACATCTATCAAGCACTGTTTATTCTCTGGATTCCTCCACACCTCCACCTCCTCCTCCTCCTCCTCCACACCTCCTCCTCCTTCTCCTCCACACCTCCTCCTCCTCCACACCTCCTCCTCCTCCACACCACCTCCTCCACCTCCTCCTCCTCCACATCACCTCCACACCTCCTCCTCCTCCTCCACACCTCCTCCTCCTCCACACCTCCTCCTCCTCCTCCACACCTCCTCCTCCTCCTCCACACCACCTCCTCCTCCTCCTCCACACCTCCTCCTCCTCCACACCTTCTCCTCCTTCTCCTCCACACCTCCTCCTCCTTCTCCACACCTCCTCCTCCACACCTCCTCCTCCTCCACACCTTCTCCTCCTTCTCCACACCTCCTTCTCCTCCACACCTCCTCCTCCTTCTCCACACCTCCTCCTCCACACCACCTCCTCCTCCACACCTCCTCCTATCCAATTTTTAAAAATCCCTTTAGACCGAATCATGTTTTATTATTTTTTCTACTTTTCAATGCACGTGCAATAAAAGAAATTTCTCACCACTCATTTATACACAGCCCAATACACTGCTCAAAAAGATACAGGATCACTTGAACTCCACAATGTAACTCCAGGTCAGCCACACTTCTGTGGACTCAGCCTGTCCAGTTAGGATCAACACTGACTGTGAGTCAGGTGCTGACCACAGACCAGTTCTCTGCTCTCATCCTTTCTGCCTGATGTTTGCTCACTTTTGTAGTTTGTCAGTGCTCTCAGCCCTAGAGGTAGCATGAGGCAGTGTCTACAACCCACACAGGTACAGGTAGTGAGTTTTTTTTAATTTCTTGATGGTCTATTAGGTATACATTAAAACAATCAGTCACGATGTCAGTGCACTTGCTTGTTAGTTAGCTGCTGTCTGTTAACCTAAGCCCATCCATTAATGACGGGCTGAGTAACATTAAACTAAAGTAAGCTAGATTCACACGTTAAAATACATGGTATACATGAACAAATATTGCCTTTTATTATCATCCATTTACCAGCCTCTCTGTTGACTTGGTGCCCAGTCTGTCCTATGACACATAGTTATCAAAATGACTAGTTCCCCTAACTGGTTGTGTGGACACATTACAACCTTTTATGTTGCTTACTGAAATCACTGTTATTGCTGACAAAGAATTAGATTATCTAGTTCTTTTGTTTTTCTGTTATCTATAACAAGTGCCAGTAATTAGTGATACCTCAGTGTTGCTTAGTTGTTTGATCCAAGTTGCTTTATAACGCATCAGTAATCGAATTACCTGAACATTTACAACCCTAAAATAGTCACACAAGACATTTTGAATGTTTTTGTTTTTCTTTTGTGTGTTGTCAGGACCACATGCTATATAGACTGCACCTCCACCTCCATCTCCATCTCAAGCCTCCTACTTGCTGCTACACAGGACCAAGCTTTCGGCCCGAACAGGGACTTGAAGCCTGGACCCTCAGTGTGGACCAGAACCACCTGGGTAATGGTTTTTCCCAGTGCAGGAGAGAAAGCAGGGACAAATTGTCATGACTTGGTGTTATTTATGGTTTTGTTTTCCTTGTTTTGGGTTTTTAGTTTAATCTGTGTTTAGTTATTGTTATTTTCCTGTAGCTCTGGTGTTTTGTTTTCCTGGGTTTGTGTTTAGTGGTCTAGTCTTGTCTTGTGTTTCCTGTTTTACTTTGGTAGTCCTGTCCTCCCTGTGTATTGTCTTGTGTTTTATTTCCTGTGTTTTCCCTCCTTGTTGATTACCAGCCCTGCCCTCATGTATGTCACCTGTGTCTCGTTGTCTTCCCTGGTCCCTGTGTATTTAGTCTTTGTCTTCCCTGCACTCTCTGCCAGTTTGTCTTGTCGTCACCCAGGGGGATTGTGTTTGGTCTTGTCTTTCGTCTCTGCCATGCCATGCTACAGCCACGTGACCAGGTTTTTCCATGCCATGCCATGCCTTTTGTTTGCCATGCTTTGATTTAGGTTTGTTTTTGCCCTGTAGTGGCTTTTCCACGTTAGGTGAGAATTTTAGTTGGTTAACTTTTGCCTTGCCGTTTGAACCACGCAAAGTGTGATTTTTAGTTTGTTTTGTTTGCCCTCCTGGCTTAATTAAAGGAAATATTTATTGATTTGTTGGTGGATTGAAATCAATCTCGATATATCCAGATTCGCATTGTTCATACTCAGAAAAAAACAATTTGGATATATCTGGATATGGCTCGATTCCCGCTCTAGCCGGATTGATTTCCCCAGGGTGAACGGAGTCTTATTCAGCATAGCCACATGCCAACCAGGTGGGGAGGGGGGATTAAGTCAACCGTGCACATATATACACACCATAACTCATTTTGTTAAGTTAAAGTTAGTTAAAGAAGTAAGTTGCTTTGACTTATTGCTTTAATCCTTTTTTACAGTGTGGCAACAACTGAGGGAGCAGAAGCGGCTACAAAGTGATGCTGTGGTGGGCACAGTTCTTCCAGACAGGTAGGCTGATCATGTGTGAGTTTTTGTTTTTACAACATTGTATCTTTTATCACTGCGTAACCAGCGTTCAGTTACTTGTTAAGATGAATGTTTTGCCAGTACGAGAAGAGCAGAGATGTTAGTGACGCTGTCAACTTTCACAAGGCTACGTTTGCGTGATGTTAATATGATGCTAACAGGCTCTGATCGGCAGCTTTCTGCGTTATTCCATTTACGGGTTTTTCTGAGCTTCTCTGATGATCAGACAAACTTGATGTGGGTACAGACTTTGTTCTTGTCGATGGTCATTATCACGGTCACGTCAGGGCTGCTTAACATGCTAGTTGTCTTTGTGTTGTTGTAGCTGCATCCTCAGCTCTGCTGAGGGAGAGCAGCGTCTTCTGTCATAGACCTGCTGCTGTTTTCATTGTTCAGTTTACTGCTGCTCTCTTTATGCTGTAATTACTGTACATTGTGTAATTGTGATATTCTCTCCACAGCTCTGTGATCTTATGACCAGACGCTGCACCAAACCAGTCTTCACCTGCCTGAGGACAGCACGTGATAATAATGATCACTGATTTTGTTCATATATATGTAATGTATTTTATTTAAATCCAAATACAGTAAACTGTTGCCAATTTATCTGGTTTTCATTATTTGTGCAGCTTTTTAAAATAACAAAGACTGAATGTTTTCTGTAATAGACAACAAACACAGTTACAGTTTTTCAGTGAACAGATATTTATTCTCATGTATGATCAACAAAAAAAGAACAGAAGCACCAAACATGTTAGAACCTGAAGAGATAACAGGCCAGTTCTAGGTGTGGGGCGCCTTCCTTCTATACAGGACTGTGTGTGCCAGCATGAGGATACTGCAGTCACCAGGTTGTCCACAGCATCATCTGAGCCTGCAGCTTCCTCAGAAACAACAGCTGGCTGCACCTGCTGCAGGAGGACCATGGTGAGGAGGTCAGAGGTCAGACTTAGTTCAGACAGAGCTCCAGCAGCTGGTGGGTCTGCTCAAGGCTCAGGATTTGAATTCTGACCTGTCAATCAGTAAACAATAAACATTTATAAATTGTCAATAAACAGAGTTTTACTGTCCTTGAACAGGTCTTGCATATGATTGGTGTTCAGACTAAAGTAGAGCAGGTAGGTGTCTGGTGATGTGAGGTAGCTGAACTGCTCTGTAAACAACATAAACACAGGAGGAAATGCACTGAAGATTCATACATCCAATGCTAACTGGCTGTGCTAATGCTAACTGGCTGTGTAGCATCACCACCCTTGTTGATTAGCTTTACAGGTTTATCCAGAACATAAACTGACTGCGTAGGAACACACTGCTGAGCATTCAAAGCAAAGACGGTGTAGCGTCATGGCTAACATGGTGCGTCCCTGTGATTAGGAGGCATGGCTTCAGGGTAGGGGTGGGTGAATCGATCTAAATATCGATAGTATCGATACCAAAGTTAGGATCAGTAATTACTCGATACTAACGTGATGAGATCGATATTTCTGTGGAAGTTTCTCTTCTGTACCTTCAGCAACTTTACTCGTATTTACTCGCGGTGCAGACAGTGCTCCTCTCGCTCTCTGCTCAGTGCTCAGGCACACTCCGCCCCTCCCCCTCCTTCTCCACTCTGCCGGAGCAGATGGAGCTCCTGATTGGCTGTAAAGTGCAGCTAGCATCATGGAGATGGCAGAGAGGAAGAGGAGCGCTGTTTGGAGTTATTTCACAGCGACAGACGTAGAAGAAGAAACTGCTACTGTGAGGTGTGCAGAAAAGTGACCTGCCGCTGTGGAAACACAACTCATTTACACAAACATAAAGCAGCAGAGCCCAAAGACCTCGAGCTGCAGAGTAAACAGAGGGAGGAGGAAGAGGCAGATCCCCAAACATGAACCAGAGACAGTGGTCACTGACAAAGGCTTTACTGCAAAACACTCATAAATATCCAGGAGATGATTTAAAGAAGTGAAAGTTTAGAGTAATCTGCAGCATGAATTAATGGTGTCTTTCTGAGTGCTGTAATAAGACATGCAATTTTAGCAGAATGACCGAACAGTCATCATATCACCAGCTGAAATAAATCTCGTTTTTCTCAAATTCCAAAATATATCTAATAATGTAATTATTTAAGTTTATATAATGATATGTATTTCAGTATAATTAATATAATTATGCTTTGGTGATAACTGTTGAAGGATCATTATTCTTCATATTTAGGCTCCATGCAGATAGGTGTTAAACTTTTATAAAAGTATCTTAGTCATGCTGTTTCACCTACATGATTCACAAAGAGCCATGGCTGTCACAAGGAGCATTGCTGACATGATTGTGAAGTTAAAATTTCAAACTTAAACAGTTCTGCACTTTTGTTTGCAGCTTGATTTACTTAACAAATGTTTCTTGTGTATTATTATTCTGCTAATCACGATAATCTATTTAAAGGCAAAAAAGAAGGCAAAAAATAATTATTTATGATCATGAAATTTCAAAGTAAAAGTATCTGTATCGGTATTGGTATCGGCGATACTGACCCTGGATTTACTTGGTATCACCTCTGTGTGCTCGTCCCCCGCTGATTAGCTGCCCTGCCCTAACGTGCTGCACCTGTGTCTGATTGTAGGCAGGCTCTGCGCTCTTCACATGATTTGTCTGTGTGTGCAGGTATGTTCAGCACAGAGTTAGGTCAGGCATTGCTGTGTGTCTTAACCTGTTTGACCTGGACTTGCCTCTCAGAACTGTTTTTAGACCATGAAGCACAAGGCCCCTCAGATCCTCCAGCTCCTCTCCATGATGTGTCCTGACATACCAAAAGTAGGTCATATATCACATCATCAGAAGTCTGTGGAACAACTGCTCAAGTGAAACCAACCCAGTGTCCCTGGTGGTCTAGTGGTTAGGATTTGGCGCTCTCACCTCTGTGACCCAGGTTTGATTCCCGGCCAGGGAATTTTTAAAATTTCCTTCCAGTCATTAATACAGTCCTACCTCATGTCAACAAAGATTCTCAGTCACCCAGGTCATCATACGTAGAGAAGATTGAGGCAAGGCGTCTGGACTTGTAGAGTTTTCTTGAAGACGTTTCGCAGCTCATCCAAGCAGCTTCACCAGTTCTAACCGTTGGTGGGGAAACATGGTTTATATGTGGTTGTAGACCTCAGTGGGTGGTTGCAGACCTCAGTGGGTGGTTGCAGACCTCAGTGGGTGGTTGCAGACCTCAGTGGGTGGTCTGGGTAAAACTTACAAACAATGGCGCTAAATGTTTCCATGATTACCTGTGATGGTCTGGCTGTCTGTGCCAGGTGTGTCTAACGACTGGCTAACGGCTGTGAGACTGCCGGAGGGGGACTGGTTGACAGCCCTTTGTTCTTGCTGTGAGTATGTGACTTGGAGGAAAACTTCCTGGAATGGATGGAATCACTGCATTGTATGTCAGATGACGTCTGAGACCACCACCTCTGTTAAGGGAAGGTTTTTCCAGCTTAACATAGATGCTTCCTTGACTCCTCTTTCAAACCACCTTTCCTCTCTGTCTAAAATGTTTACATTGTTGTCCTCAAAGGAGTGTCACAGATGCTTCTCAGAGACAGAGTAAGCACACCCTTCCAGCGTGGCTTGCGTAAGGTGTGTTCATACTAAAGTCACACTGTTTCTCAGCATAAAATGGCCCGTACGGGGATTGAACCCACGACCTTGGCGTTATTAGCACCACGCTCTAACCAACTGAGCTAACCGGCACTGGAAAAGTTTAACACACCTGTCATTTCGTCAGAAAACAAAAAAATGATAACCCTAGACTAACAGACTTCAACAGGAGAACTGAACTATTTCAGACGTGAAATCGCTGACACCAAGGTCACCCTATTGTCTGAAGTAAACATATTGTGAGTTTCTGTAGTGTAGTGGTTATCACGTTCGCCTCACACGCGAAAGGTCCCTGGTTCGAAACCTGGCAGAAAAACCAGCCTTCTCCAAGGCTACGTTCAGACTGCAGGTCTTAATGCTCAATTAGGATTTTTTGGTGAAATCCGATTTTTTGGTGTTTACAAAATAATATGAGACTGCTACCACTCCTGTGTGAATGGACTGTGGCCCTGAAGTGACCCGCATGCGCAGAAGAGGACACGACGTCACACAATGTGTGCTTGTGTGGCTTTGTTTACGTTAATGTCCGATTGTAGCCAACATAATTACAACCAAATTAAGAAGAACGCTGAGAAGGAAGAAAGCAGTAGCTGCAGCGTCTGTACAGAGATGCGTGTGGGTGCGGAGTGGTGGGACAGTGATGTGACTGCTTTTAGCGACACTGACTTCATTCATAACATTCAACATTCATAACTTCAGAATGACGAGAACCTTTGAATACGTCTGCGAGCGCCTTTCTGTGTCACTTTCACAGCAAGACAGTCGACATCTCCCTTATCTGTGAGCCGTGCATTGGAGTTGGGCTCTACTTCCTGGCAACAGGCGCTTGTTGCTAACAACACAGCTTGTCTGCCCGCTCCTGTGTCGCAGAATTGTGACGTCTGTGATGACCATCGTTGGTGTTGAGTATGTGACGGAGCTCAGGAGGGGAGGGGAAAAGGGTGCTAACAACGCCACCCGGGGAGACGAGGGCCTCAAACCGGGAAATGAAAACAAGGGCACACAGGTTTGACTCACACACAGGGCAAGGGTCAGATACCATAAAAAGAAGATTTATTTAATTACAACACGAGTAGGATCCATATACCATGTTTAAAATTACACCACCTCCTCCTCCTCCACACCTCCTCCTCCTCCTACACACCACCTCCTCATATCATAATATCATATCATCACATCCTCAAATCATAAATGTTACCTCCTACCAACAGGGTAAACCACCAACAATCAAGAATGCATGATTATGTAGTGCCATGGCTGTGCAGTCAAAAAAAGTGTGTTTATAATGGAAGTCTATGGGACAAAAATGGGAGAAAAAAGGAAAATCCAGTGCTGTGCAAAAACTAATAATGCAATAAAGTCAAGTTTTACTGATGTTTGACATGACCAAGACTGTAATAAAGGTTAAAAAGAATCCAGTCCACATTCACCTTTTCTATTAAAAATGAGCCATTTTGTGTGTTTTTTTCCAATTTCCAGCGCCACCCCTTATAAAATTGGTGATTAAAGGGTTAAAATCCTGGGGGAAAATGATTTTTTCACTACTGTTGATTAGAATTGAAGTTAATTAAAAGGTCTATGCAAAAAAATTTCAAAAAAATATTTATCTGATATATTTTTAAAACCGTTAAAGTACAACACATAAGGGGGTAAAATTTGCCCACAGTGTACTGTTGACCTGTGAAAAATTTTAAAATCATATTAACAAAATTTATGTAAATTTAAGCTTGTTGAGCAAAAATGATTCAATTTGTTCACATATTGACAAAGTTATGGCCAAAATAAACAGAAAAATTACTCTCAGAGGACAAAAATGTCCCGAACAGTGCATGAGGGTTAAAAATCGACTTCAGTTTGGTTAACCAAGGAAACGCTTGCAAAGGGAAAAATTGCCGTTATTAATTGTTGTCCATGCTAGCAAGCGACATGACTTCATTGTGAAATTGAACGTTACAAATTACAAACGGCTATTTGTAGCCGCAGTCTATAAAGGCAACGTAACCATTTTTTTAATTAATTAAAATTTGAAAAAAATGCATAAGCACTGTATAACAGCTGTTTTCTAGTCTAACTTGTGGCAAGTAACAAACAACGGAACTACTATGATTAAGATGTCAGATGCCAGAGTTCACCGGCGACCTCTCGACTTTCCAGTTTCAGTATTCAAGGGAATATAAAAAAAGTATTTTCACCATGAAATATGTGCTATACCGCACACATATCTATGTAGCATATTGTCAACAGCCAATTATATGCTGTGTACAGTGCAAGGTTGGTGGTTCGATCCCAACTCCTCCCTAGTCAGTGTTGCGTGTCCTTGGGCAAGACACATAGCCTGCATAGCCTTAAGCAGTTTCCCCATTGTGGGACTAATAAAGGTTTCTTAATTTAATTTAATTTAATTTATAGCCACAGTCAAAGTATTAAATAATAACAAACCACTGGTGTATTGATGACTGTTTTAATTTTGGTCTGTGCTGCTGCACATCTTGAATGGGGCATCCTTGAAGACATTATTGATCTTAATTGATATTTTCCTGGGTAAGTAAAGGTTAAATAAAATAAATAACTTTTATTCTTTTAACAGGTTATCACCAGGAAACAGGAACAAACCAGTGAGCTCAGAAGCAGAAATACAACAGTGACAGCCTGCCTTCAGACTCTGCTACCTGGCGAATTGCTCGCCTGCATCTTGAACAGAGAAAGTGGTTAGTAATTAGTAAGATAGTAATGTTTTAATAATATTTTAACTTTTAAATGTGTTTGTATGCATTGCCATATTTAACTACTTTTATGTGTTTTTTTGTTGTCATATCACGGAACTAGGACCATATGGATCAAGGAAATGGAAATTGACAGGATGTGAACATTGTGGGACTTTGCTGACCATGTCTCCAGAAAATCTGTATGGTACTGAGTATAGATCTGTTGTTTGTACACTGTCCAAACTCAAGGTGTGCTATCATCAACACATTTATTGTAGTATTGTGAACCAGAAAACCTGCTGTTCTTATTTCAGCACATTGACTGCCTTGTAACGCTGGGGATCAACATATAACATGTGAGCAGTGTGAAAAGTCAGCATACTTCACAGAACAGAGTCACTTGATTGAATCTGTCCTGTCTTTTGGCCTTTAGCAGGCCCCATTAGGGTTGGGATGGTTCAAGAAAAAAATCCAGTTCGGGGCGAGTGTTCTGTTCGGTATGTTCTAGTATAGTAGTAGTATACGTATAGTATGTGTGCACACCTGTCTGTGTGTGTCTGCGCATGTGTCTGTGTGTATGCACATCTTTCCTCTGACCTACCTGATATAATGATGGGGAAACATTGCAGTCAAAGAATAGTCTGAATATATACCATATGAAAGGTCTGAGTCTGGAATAATACCATACCATACCATATAATGTGGAAAGGCAACACCTGAATGATGAACAATATGACAGATATAATGTTTACAGTCGGATCAATAAACAGGATAGATGTCCTCTGTATGTGCCTGTGTATGTTTGCCTGTCTCCCTGAGAATCTGCAATCTGAATTTGATTTGCTGAAACACGCTGACCAATCTGCAAGAATAAAGCTCTTTTATTTTGAAAAGTAGAAAACCTTTGAACATTAGGAAGCTATGAAAGAGAAACTGCTAAAGATAAGAACAGTATGAAGCCTGGAAATATACCATATGAAGGGTCTAAGGCTAGAATAATATCTTAAGCTTATAAGAAGCACAGGCTGTGTGATTCAATAAGCAGAGTATAGGTCCTCTGTAGGTGCCCGTGAATGTTTTCCTGTATCCATGGCAACCTGAATGTTTATCAACTGAATGTTAATCTGAACTTAATTTGCTGAAACATGGTTAAGAATTAAAAAAAAATGAAGCTCTTATTTGGAAAAGTAGAAAATGTTCTAATATTATGAAGATATGAAAGAGAAACAGCTGAAGACAAGAACAGTATGAAGTCATGACCTTAAAGAATAGCCTGTGAATATACCATATGAAAGGGCTGAGGCTGGAATAATACCATAAGACTATAAGAAGCTCAGGCTGTGTGATTTGAATGTGGAAAAGTAGTATACAGCTGAAGGATGATCCATATGACAGATATAGTGCTTAAAGTCTGATAAAGACTACAAATATGGCTGCTTTGTATGCCTCTGTGTGTCAGCCTGTCACCATGGTAACGGCCCTGCCTGCCCGAGTGTGTAAGTTGGAGACACAGGTGACGATTAAACTGCTTTTACTCCTGTCAGGGCAGATTCTATGTATTTTAATGGGGGTTGCACCCTCCGAACAACTTCTCTTTTTGTCCAAACCGAAGCCTTCAGACCAAAAATAAGGACACCGTCAGAATCACAAGAAGTTGCTCTACACACAGTATAATTTTTATGTGTATGATGTCAAAGATGTGGAGATGGTGGCGAGTTACACAATATGGCTGCTCTGCTTCTCTGTTTTTGGTTTTACATGATGTCTTAATGGAAGAATGACCGGCACTCTCCCCAAACAGCTGGGTATAAAGGCAAAACGGTTTGGTGTTCAGTTTAAAGAGTCACACCATCAGAAAGCTAACGAGTGTTCCTTCAAACTGATATAAAATGTATCCCAGTTAGATGGACGGTGCAGGTCTAAGCGCAGGTTAGAGAGATTTTTTTAGGCATCTCCTCAACCTCTCTCCACTCTAAGTGATGACATCATCCACTCTGCCTTTGATCATTCCACGCAATACACACTAATGTTAAACTCTGAGGAGACCTCAAAAACCACTCCAACTTTGAGAGCCTGGCGTGCGGAAAGGATTTAGAATTTGAAAATTCTGAATACAAGTTTGATAGAGCAGCATCTAATGAGTGTTTTAAGACTAAAATGGAGTCTGTAGCTTAAAATTTGTAGGAGGAGATACATTTGGCAGATGACCCTCGTTGAAGGGCTCTCTCATGGACTTCAACGTTAAAAGGCTTTTGAATTTGTTTTATTAATATTTTGAAAACAAAACACATTTGAACAAATCTGAATACTGGTTTAATAGACCTTGAAGGGCTGAACAGAATGTTTGAACGGTGTCTGTAGCTGAAAGCATGTGGAACCAGTTACATGTCAAAGCTGAAGGTGGTTTTGAAGGCTCCTCCATAGATTCCCATGTTAAAAATGACGCAGAAGATGCTTAATATTTGAAAAATCATAATTTTTGGAAAAAAACTTGAAGTTGACCTGGAATGTCCTCTGTGAGATGAACATTTTGATAGTTGAATGGCTGAAATCGGTGAATGTATGCTGAAGATACGCTGCGCCAAAAAACGTACGGAAGAATAAAAAGAAGAAAGAAGGTGAAGAACAATAGTTTGATTGTTGCCTAGCAACGGCAATCAAACTAATCAACTAAAAACACAAATGCAATGTCAACATGTTAACATGTCTCCATGGTGATGTGAAGTGCTTTGATGACAAGAGTTTCAGTCACAGTGTGTCTTTGAACTTCTGTAACATACTGAGAGGAGCCAGGCAACAAACACAGAGAAAATATAAAGTCTGCAAAGTCAACATGACTCAAAAAGACGGGGAATTAGTTTACAAGGATCTCCTTCACCAGGAGCTTTTCTGTGATGCCGTCATCAGAGTGGAGGAGGTTGACTTTAATATCCACAAAGTCATCTTGGCGAACTGCAGCCCTTACTTCAGGTGAACGGATTATCTCAATTTTAAATGAATGTGTTAGTAACCTTTACATAGGGAGACAAAAACAAGGATTTGTTGTAGTTCATGATGTGAGTGTTGGAGATTATTCACTGCAATCTTGTTTGTGTTGTGTTGTGTGTTGTTAGTGATTTCTCCCTCTATAGGCTCAAACTTATTTTATCTTAAACTTAAACTTGATGTATAGTTTAGAAGACATAAGTGAATTAGATAATGTTACAGCAATCAGATTTAGACCTTTAACTAGACTGTTGAATAAAGTTACCCGTAAATCCACCAGTGACTTAGTGACTCATTTTAGTATCTGTTTTAAAAACTGAAATGCATCAAAGTGGTGTATAATGTTGTGGAACTTTTTCTGTGTCTTTCAGAGCTCTCTTCACACGCTGGTCTGAACCTGACAAGAAAGTCTACATTATTCCTGACCTATCCTCAGACATGATGGAGCTCATCATTGAGTTTGCATACACCGGCTCTGTTAACGTGACAGAGTCCAATGCACGGAGGCTTTTCATGGCAGCTGATTACCTCAATATAGTGAAGCTGGTGCAAATATGCTGCAACTTTTTTGAAAAGACGCTCTGCCCAGACAACTGCATCGGCATCTGGCAGGTCACAAAAACCTACCACGCCCCTGAACTGCACCTCAAGGCTTTCCACTATGTCCTCAGTCACTTTGAGGAAGTGGCTTTCGGTGAAGAGTTCCTGCAGCTCTCGGCCCAGGATGTCAGTGACATCATCAGCTATGACAACCTCAATGTGAGACAGGAGGCAGCTGTGTTTGAGGCCATCATTCGGTGGATCACACATGAACCTCAGGAACGAGAAGGATACGCAGATCTTCTCTTGCCAAAGGTACTTTATAGGTTAATCTATTTCAAGACAGTGACTGAAGCCAACCTCAGCCCAATAGAGGGTTATCAGTTATTAGATGTGCTTCATGTCATGATGATGGCCAGTACAGCCATCCTTTACCATTTTATAGGCCAGAAGGTGCAATATCATCTATCCTGATGAGTGATAATAGAAAGCACCACAAACTACCTGAGTGACGCATTGTGCTCATGTGCATGCTGGTCTTCTGGGTGACTCTGAAAATGGAGGAGAATTTATGCAAATCATCATCTTTTCCAAAACCTTACCAAGCATTTGTGGGTTCGGTTCGTTTCATGGTTCTGAGGTCATGGTTTTCGGTTCGGTTCACATTGTTGAGGTTTTTTCTACTTTTAACACTCTGGAAATACCAGATGAGCACAAAATACAGCCTATTTATCCAACATTCAAAATATTTAAGAATCAGTTCAGTGTTTTCCCATCATTATATTAGGTCAAGTCAATTTTATTTCTTTTTAATTTCTATATAGCACCAGATCATAACAGAAGTCATTTAAAAGAACTTTCCTATAGAACAGGTCTACACCTTGTTCCTTTATTAAACAAACTGAACATGTTATGTCATGTTATTTGTCTTATTTGCACGGCAGCATGTCATTTCTCTCTGTGCCGCTGTCTGCGCACAGAGGTCCGATGTGTGACAGACGCATGCACCATTGCTCGTTACATGCTAGTAGGATAGACTGAACTCTATGACTACGCTAGGTTAAGCTAAAGTTACTGATGTCCGTGTTTTTATTTTATTTTTGCTATTGAAATATGCTATTTACATCCCGCTCTGTGAGCATGGGACCTTCCCAGTTTTGCACACGGTCGGACGCAGAGTGCTGTGGGTCTCTCTGCTCTGCCTGCAGCTGAACCTGCTGCGTGAAGCTACAGAGAGACTGACCGGCTGTGAGTGCATTGAGGATCAGATACTCAAAATCAAATGACTCAGACTTGGACTCGAGGGCCAAAAAACCTGATCGGGACATCCCTAGTAAAAACACCTCCCTGCATTACTTGATGCGCATGTCCAGAACCAAACAGAACACGCGCCCCGAACCAAAACACGTGTACCAAACGGTTTGGATTTTTTTTCTTAACCGTCCCACCCCTACAACCTACCCATGAAAGAGCAAGAAATGAAAATATAAGACAACCAACCAAAACTTACTAAACCTCCTGTTAAAGCTGGGCGCTGGCACAAGCATTTATAATCATTTATTATTATCAGTACAAGTACATAAACTAATAAGGAGCATATACATGTAATGCTGGCTATTTGCATAAGCTTTGTGTGCAGGTTAATGCAACTCAGACAATCAATAAGCTGATAATGATACTATGACAGATGAAGGGAGGAGAGTAATGAGAGGAATGAAAAAATATATTAAAGATAAGACTTCAAAGAGGGGTCAGTCCATCCTGACTGACTGCCACGATGTAGAACAAAGAGAATGAAGACCTCCTTTGTTCCGGTTGCTAAAAGCATTTCAAATAACTGACCATTATTTTATTGTTTTACTTGTTGTATTTATTGTGATGTTCTTTATTAGGTATTAGGTACTAGAACCATGATTTTTTATGTGTTTTTATTTATTCTGACACAGACTGTTAAGTTATATCCTCTTTATTCTCTGTATTGTTGTAGGTCAGGCTGAGCATGATGCCTACAGAGTACATACAGAGTCATGTGCTGTCCAATAAGCTGGTGATGGACAACTTGAGGTGCCAGGCCATGGTCTCTGAGGTCATCGAATGCAAAGGCAGAATCCTCGGTCGGCCTCGTCTGCCTTCTGCCATCCTATTGGCCATTAGAGGCTTGAGCAGCAGCATGGATCTACCTAATGTAATCGCGGCATTTGACGTCCGTGCAAATCACTGGATGAACATAACAAACCTTTCTGACGTTCCTCGTGCCTGTCATGGTGCAGCCTACCTTGGTGGGTATGTCTACTGTGTTGGTGGCTTTGACCAGGTGTCCAAAGCCACCAATAGTGTGCGCAGGTTTGACCTGAGCACACAGACATGGCAAGAGGTGGCACCGATGCACTATTGCCGCGGTTGTGTGAGCATGACTGTGCTGAACCGGTGCATCTACGCCATGGGAGGCTATGATGGGCGCACACGTCTCAGCAGTGCTGAGTTCTACCAGCCAGAAACCAACCAGTGGCTTGAAATTGCACCCATGCATGAGCAGAGGAGCGACGGCAGCTGCACAGCACTCAGCGGCAAGGTGGGTGGAACACAATGGAACATACCAGAGAACAGAAAGATCTGTTTACAAAACACTGCTGCCAGTTTGAGCCAACAAAAATGACAATTTCTTATTGTCCACCCCCACCCCCCTTTTTGTATTCAGATCTACATATGTGGTGGATATGACGGGAATGAGTTCCTGCAAACAGCAGAGTGCTACAACCCAGAGACCAACCAGTGGACCCTGATCTCTCCCATGAGCAGCCGGCGCTGTGGAGTAGGAGTCAGTGCATACAACAACCATGTTTATGCAGTAAGTGCATGAAAGAAATGTGTGACCAGCTTTCATCAGCGCTTTAAAGCGGCTAGTTTTTTATGTGACAGTTGAATTGATAAGTGATGCATCTTCTTCTCATCTTTGACTCCAAAGGTTGGTGGCTTCAATGGAACAGGCTGTCTGCAGACCGCTGAGGTCTACAACCCTCACACCAACACCTGGCGCAACGTGTCCTCAATGATGACCCCCCGCCGCAACTTTGGCATTGAAGTAGTTGAGGACCGGCTCTTTGTTGTCGGGGGCTTCAATGGCTTCAACACCACCTCTACTGTTAAGTACTATGACAGTGAGACGAATGAGTGGTCTCAGGCCTGCGACATGGACGTCGGCCGGAGTGGTCTGAGCTGCTGTGTGCTTTCTGGTCTTCCCAACATGGCCGACTACACCATCCCTCGTGATTCGTGATTTCTGTAAATCTTGTAATAATATTAATGAATGAATGAATAAATGTATAAAGTGATGTAACAATACTGTCACAGTACCTGGCTGTAAATGTATATCATCTGTTTTATTCTGTTTATATAGGAGTGTACCATTAAAACACTACTATTTATGTGCGGATCAGTTATCTGATTGAACATCATGAAACAATTTTCAAAGTTTGACAGGCTAAGTTTATTTTTTACCTAATGGTCGCTCAGATCAAGCAGCTATTAAAGACATTTTTTAAAATAACAGTGTACGACTTTACAGTTTTGATTTACTCTTGCTGATTTCACCGTGTTATGTTGAACCACAGGAGGCGGCTGCTTTCAGAGACTTGGCTCTGAACTCCCGCCTTTACCTACTCAGCAGCAAACAGCAGGAGCTGACAGACAGCATTGGCAACTGCCTGGTGAACATATGGAGCATTTGGCAGCTAGAGAGGCAGATGTAGAAACCAAAAAAAAACCATAGAGCCAAAGGAGAGTGAATATTGGGCTTACGTTCACCAGGTGGACAGAGACACAGCTCCAAATGAATGATGTTCCAAAACAGCTGGCTGTGTAAATAAACTGTTTGCTATCAAGTTAGAAAAAGATGATAATGACATTGTTGTGCTGACAAAAAGGGCTTAATTTAAGAGAATCTGACTCCTTCAAAGCTGCTTCACATACCATCATATTTTTCATTGGAGGCCTTTATGTACAGCATCAACATATTTTTCATATCAGTGGTTATTAAGATTAAGAAACCTTTATTAGTCCCACAATGGGCAAATTGCATAATAGTGATAAGAGACAGTCTGCTGTCCTTGACAAATAAATGCCATTAAATTCCATGAAGTTCTGCTGTGTTTGGGACAATATTAGTGCTTCATCACAGCTTTTAACCTGGGACTGTTGTGGATGTCACTTCTGTTCTCTGTTTGTGGTTTTTCTTGCCTGCCTTTTGTTATTCTTATTTCCTGATTGTATTACTATCCTTCCTGCCCTGACCTCTTTTGTATGTGTCTCTTCCTTACCTTCCTTCTGTTTCCCGCCTCTGTGATTACCTGCTCCTCCCTAATTTTTTCCACCTGTATCTCGGTTTCCCTCCTCTTCTTAAGTCCTGTGCTCAGCTTTGTCCTCTTTGGATCATTGTTCTTTGTACCTGTGTCTTGTGTTTGCCTGCCGTCATGTCCTCCCTGTCAGTTCGTCCTCCTGTTCCTCTCTTTGGATTTATTTTGGTTTGGTTAGTGTTTTTCCTTGGTTTCATTTTGTACTTTGGGTTTTTCCTTTGGAATTCATTCTGAGGTTTTGCTCCCAGCCTCTTATGTAGTTGAGTCCAGACTTTGTGTTTTTGACCTTTTAAAATAAAGCTCTCCTTTTGTTGGATTAGCACTATGCTGCATTTGGGTCCTCTTTAATCTCAAACATAACAGGGAGGTCCAGAGACACAGATTTTAATCAGACACAAAGAGACACACTTAAAAGTAATTTCCTGTAAATGTGTCACATAGGTGTCACCACTGCTGCCACTAGGAGATCCCAAATGAACGTGACATCACTGCATCCTGGCCGTTTCCAGCCTGATCCACGGGATGTGTGTACAGGTGCTTTTAATGTGGTTGTTGTCCAAATGTCAGGGCATTATTCTGCCCAAAATGGAACCTTGAGATGTATAGTTTATATTATTGTTGTTATTTAGCGTCACTAGGGGGCACCAAGGTTATTTAGGGAAGCACTAGACACAGGTAGACCAGAATGCACCTGGGTGGGCAAATGGTTTTTTACCAGCACAGGAGAGACAGCAGGGAAAAGGTTTGTCTGGTTGTCTGCCTGAACATGGACAAAATAAACCTGACATCAAAATGATTTTAAGAATAGACATTGAGTTTTTCCTACCTGCGTAAACCAAATGTCAGAGAGAGAGCGAGAGAGCGAGAGAGCCAGTCACTGCACCTCCAGTTTTGATGTATTTTCCTTCCAAATGTTTGGCCTTATTGAATGAGTCTGCAATAGGACAAGCACAAAATACAGGATCAGTTACTATTACTTAAACATGTATATAAACAGACTTTTGCAAATAGCAATCATAGCTTTTAAAAATGTCACTTCACCTTTGCAGCTGTTATCTGTACTTTCTACTCCAGTACATTTCTCCTTATATGGAACTGCAGACTTGTAGATTACAACCTAAATGAAAACTTGTTGAGCTAGCCAGGAGTCGAACCTAGAATCTTCTCAAAAATTATTTAAGGTTTCAAAACCTTTTTTTCGGGTTCAGATTATGGCAGGATTCTAATCCCATAGTTTGTTTGTATGTGATTTTGTGTTTACAGACGCAGAGCTAGCAAATTTTAAAAAGGCTCTATCTACTTAGTAAAGGTAAAATTTGACCAGTCAAGGATTCTAATGACTACATAACACATCTTTTATTACATAAACGTGTTGTAAACACATGTATTGAACAAATGCACTTAAAAAAAATAAAATCAGATAAAAATCATTGTGACATATATGTCACATCGACCCTTTAGCCAAAAAATCTGTGAAAAAAATGATGTGACATTATGATGAAACTCTCGAGGGTTAAAAGTCTCTCCTTCGAGCCGGATTTGAACCAGCGACCTAAGGATTTCAGCGTTTGGGTGAGATGAGAACAAGATGCCCGAGCACAGCCGAGCGTTCACAGTCGACTCAAACACGGGTCATCTGTGCTTGATTTGAAAGTCAGGATTGGGGATTGGATTTGTGTGTTCATAAAGACCTGAAAAAAATCAGACCAGATTTTCCTCATCCTGGAATGCAGCTAAGACTTTGTGGTAGTACGACCACTTTACATCTTGACCATACTAGAATAGAATAGAATAGAATAGAATAGAATAGAATAGAATAGAGCAAGGCGTCTGGACTTGTAGAGTTTTCTTGAAGACGTTTCGTTGCTCATCCAAGCAGCTTCAGTTTGGTGGGGAAACATGGTTTATGTGTGGTTACAGACCTCAGTGGGTGGGTCTGGGTAAAACTCACAAACAATAGCATTTTAATGACCCAGTTGCATCTGTTTATTGGTCTGTATCCAGTAACCAAGAAAATAAAACTACAAAAATTGTGAAAAGAAAAATCAAGCAGGAACCCTGCTGGGCAATTAACAGTTTAGAACAGGGCAAACTAAGGAGAACACAAAACTATCCAACTCAAGGGATTTTCAGAACTATACTACAAACAAAAACCTACTCTAACAGAGCGAAACATACACAAGGCCCAAACAAACTGAAAACTACTCCACAGAGCGACTCACTTACCCAATAGAAGATGTTGGTTACGTATTGTAACCCCAGATTCTATGAGTATAGGCGCAGCCCTTTAAGGCTATCGCTAATGGGTTCATCCCTTTGCACGCATGCGCAGCACTGAAAGATTTAATCACCGCCCACCTACTACGTGGGCCTCACCTCGAGTATAATTTGGACTGAGACCGGACAATCGGCTCCCAAATAAAAAACGTCTTTTTCTTCAGCCAAAAATAGGAACCAGTGAGGCCCTGGAGGGACAGCATCAGATGACAGATATGCCTGTGAGATCGCCTCACACAGCCAGTGTGACAGGCGCTGAGCAGACAAAGGAAACCACAAAGACTGAACTCTGTAATGCACAAACAGACGCAGCTGTGCGCGCCACATAACAGGACAACGCGCGCACCGGACAGAGAAGATGAGATGTCCTCTCCTCATCAGAACTGTGAGGAGGAGGGAAAAAACCATCCAATGTTATCACCCTGGATCTGAAAGAGCTAGTGATGCTCTTAGGTATAAAAGTCGGATAAGGACGCAACACAGCTGAACTGCCATCCCCCTGAATCCTGAGGCAGGAGGGGGCCACAGAGAGGGCAGATAAATCACTGACTCTCTTTGCAGATGTTAAAGCCAACAACAAAGCAGTTTTAATAGACACAAACTTCAGTGAAACTGTATCCAGGGGCTCAAAGGGCGCCCTGGTTAGTGCGCGTAAAACTAACGCCAAATCCCACTGAGGAGCAAAAGGAGCGGGACACAGGCCTGTGTCTCCGCACTCCCTTCAAAAAACGCTTTGTTAAAGGATGGCTAAAAACTGTTCTGTCACCAAAACCCTCATGACAGGCAGACACCACAGCCGCGTAGGCCTTAATTGTGCTAAAGGCCAAGCCTCTATCCAGCAACAGCTGGAGAAAAGACAACACAAGAGGCAGGGGGCAGCTGGTGGGATCCACACTCCTGTCAATGCACCACTGCTGGAAAGCAGAAGTGATGAAAAAATGAAAAAAGAAAGGAAAGTTGTGGAAACTTTGTGAACATATCTAATTTATGTACGTATTTCAGGATGCACAAACTCAAATTGACACTTTTAGGATTTTCCTTTGGACCACAGCTTGGATTCGAACCGGTGACCACAGGAATGCTAGTGTTGGAGGAGAAATAAGTTATCATTTAAAACACTGCCAATTGAAGCCAATTGAATGATTTCATCTGTTATGATAATATTAAAGGTAACAGCTGAGACATTACACAAAACTTTCAGGGGTTCCTCCTGTTGTTTCTTGCCACTGTTACTCTTAAGGAGGGTCAATCTCTGGCTCCAATCAGATGACATCACAGGCCGCTGCCGGGTTAGGGGTTTAATTCCAGAATTTTGTTACCATTCCGGAATCCTACCTATCATTCTGGAATGGGTGGATGGATGTCTATTTCGGAATGCTGCCTCTCATTCTAGATTTCTGCCTTTCATTTGGGAATGTTTTCTTTCATTCTGGAATGCTTTTCATTCCAGAATGCTGTCTTGCTGACTTCTGTTCCAGAATACTGACTGTTATTCTGGAATTCTGCCTATTATTCTGAAATACAGATGTCTATTCTGGAATGCTACAGCTTATTCAGTCTTCAATCCAATCCAATCCAATCCATCTTTATTTAGGGAGCACTTTTAAAAACAACAAGGTCAGCCAAAGTGCTGTGCACAGCCTATCAAATGTAGAATAAATTACTAATAAAGTGAAATAAAATATATACATTTGAAAAAGCACAGGAATATAAAACAATACAATAAAAACACCAGTCAGGAGTAAGAACAATAAAACAAATAAAAGTCAACAACTCAGAGTTAAAAGCCAGAGTAAAAAGATATGTTTTAAGTGATGGCTTAAAACCATAAAAGAATCCATCTGTCTAAGGTGCAGAGGCAGTTCGTTCCACAGTTTAGGACCCGCGACAGAGAAGGAACGGTCCCCCCTGAGTTTTCACTGCGTTTTTGGGACGACCAAGAGAGACTGGTCAGCTGACAAATAAGAGAATTTTAAAATCAATAAGAAAACGAATCAGGAGCCAGTGCAATGACTTAAAATCAGAGTAATGTGCTCTCGTTTCTTAGTCCCAGTTAAAAGCCGTGCAGCAGCATTCTGTACAAGCTGCAGTCATCCAAGTGAAGCCTGGCTGAGCCCAAAACAAAGTGCATTGCAATAATTTAACCGATTTGTAATAAAAGCATGAATTAAAATCTCAAAGTGATGCCGAGAAAGGAACGGTTTGGCTTTGGCCAATTGTCTCAGTTGAAAAAAGCTCGCTTTGACAGCTGCACTGATCTGAGCATCAAGTTTCAGATTGGACTCCAATTTTACACCAAGATTTGTCACTGTGGACTTTTCAGGACACCCAAATCTACAACAGCAGCAGAGGCATCACTGGGCCCAAACAGTGTGACCTCTGTCTTAGTGTCATTAAAATGTAGCAGATTTGCTGACAGCCAGGATTTAATTTCCTCAACACAGTCTAAGAGTTGTTGAACAGAATGAGGATCCTTTCGTTTTAAGGGCGTGTAAATTTGTGAATTTGTGAACAAGAGAAACTGGTCAGCTGACCTGAGACAGCGAGCAGGGCAGTAGAGCTGGAGCATGTCAGACATGTACTGAGGGGCAAGACCATGAAGGGATTTAAAAACAAATAAGAGAATTTTAAAATCAATACGAAAACGAATCAGGAGCCAGTGCAATTTCTTAGTCCCAGTTAAAAGCCGTGCAGCAGCATTCTGTACAAGCTGCAATGTCAAGACCAGGCTTCTTGATTAAAGGCTGCACCACAGCATGCTTAAAACCATCAGGGACCGTACCATTTCTCAAACTGCTGTTTATAATATTGAGCACATCTGGAGGGATACTGTTGGAAAAACCTCTTTAAAGAGACGGGGTGGAAGAAGATCCTTAGGGGAACCAGAGGGCTTCATATGACCAACAGTTTTCTTTAGCAGATGCAGACCAACAGGCTCAAATTGGTCTAATACAGCAGGGGGAGTGATCGGGTTTGATGGGTTAGATAAAGTATGAGGGCTCTGGTGCTCGCAACCTTGCTAATAAAAAAAGTGCAAAAATGTCTCATCATCTGAAGCTTCCAAGCAGGCTGTTTTGGGAGCATTGATAACATTGTTGATGGTTGTAAACAGAACACGGGGAGTGTCACAGATGAAAGCAATAATGGAGAAATATTTAGTTCTTTCTTTTTGTACAGTTTTCTGATAGTTGCACCAGCTGTCCTTTAAAATTTGAAAAGACAACTGTAACATGTCCTTTTTCCACTTTCTCTCTGCTCTTCTACTTTCACGCCTGGCTGCGCATGTGACGTCATTCAGCCACGGCTCACAGACTAGGTTTTGGATGCCTAGTTTTCACCGGAGCCACAGAGTCTAAGATGGACAGGCATTTAGAATTAAAACAGGAAAAGAGTGCCTCTACGTCTGCGGTACAAGGATCAGCAGTGGAGGTTTGACTGAATGAAGCGGAGAACTGAGAAGCAGTGGAGGACCCTGTGGTCTGGTGGTGTCGGTTCAGCACCTTGGACAGCGATGGACAGGAGGACAGGAAGGTCCAGCTGTCTCAGCTGGGACCTGTGTGTGTGTGTGTGTGCCCATGCAGAAGTGTCAAAACTTGTAATTCACGCCGCAACCACTGGGGGCTGGCTCCAAAAGCGAGTCATTTCCCATAGACTCCCATGTTTAAATGTCCAACTTCACAGCAGAAAAGAACATGTTTACAGCCTAGTACAAAAAAACCATTCTGGTCTCAGATGATAGGTTCTCTTCTAGTGTCAATTGTAGGGGGGGTGAATTTTTTTACAACTCACTCGTTAAAATTACGCATAATTATGGGCGTTGAGTGACAGGCGTATCACAGTGTGAGTTTCCTGCTTCCACGATCGCCCGCCCCCCTAAACCCCGCTCGTGCTCCCCCTCTTTGTCCATATTTGGAGTTTTGGTGGACGTGACGCTACCAACATGGCGGCGGTCATCAACGTCCTGGAACCTCCCACCGAGCCTCAGAACGGCTCTTCAGAAACAAACGTGACGTCACGGAAGCTCTGTCCATAGTTTTTACTGTCAATGGGGTGCACACACACCTGCAGTCTGCCCACAGTTACTGACGTAGCCACTCCATCACACCCCAGCTGACATATGACCGCACCAGGTGGCTGCTGCTATGACAGATGGTGGTTGTCAGCATTCCTCGTTAGTATAGTGGATAGTATCTCCGCCTGTCACGTGGAAGACCGGGGTTCGATTCCCCGACGGGGAGAAAGACTTTTACCACCAGATAGGATGATACTGACCCTGTACATTGCTGCTGCAATAGAAAACATTTCCCAGTTTGGGATAAATAAAGTTTGTTCTGTTCTGTTCTGTTCGTCTTGTTTCTTGTGAGCTTTAGATTATATTATTTCTTGGGCTCTGTGCTCTAAGAGTCTGAAAATATGTGGTTTCCTTTATTTACAGTCGTGCATGTCATGTGACTTTACTTATGCAACATGTATGATAATGTTCTGTCTCCTCTCGTTTCCAGACTGTCTGGAGGACACACAGAGTGGACATGGGTCACAGAGTGCTGCTGCTGTTTGTGTCTCTGCAGCATGGGCAGCTGCTCCTGCTCCACTTGTCACCGGCTGATTGTTCACAACTGTGATCAGTCATCAGCCAATCCTGCTGCAGCTTCCATCTAGTATATGTGTCCAATGGAAGCTGAGCAACATGTCAGCTACACACATAGAAACACTACACATAGTTTGTCATATAAATAACATGGATTGAATCATGTTGTACAGTCAATGGAAACAAAAAGCACTGAGAGTGGTGCTGGTAGTGCAGCAGTGGATGGAGGCTGAAGTGCTGCCACCTAGTGTCAATATTTGGTATTAACTCTGACTACATATTCCACCTTTAACTCTCTGCCATATATACTGTGCCATGTGTGAAGTGATAATAAAATGTGAATGTGAATTTATTGTAAAGAACTTTACTTATTATCCCTGTTATAAGTGAGCAGTGTGTGTGTGTGTGATGGAGTGTGTAATGTCTGCTCAGTGTTACTGATGCTGCTGTGTGTGATCTGAAAACTGATCAAACTGTGATGTGTCTGATGCTGACAGAAGAATCAGATGTCAGACAGTCAGATCCTCCTCTGTGACACCTTTAACATCATATCAGAAATCTCTGTCTGCTTCTGGTACATGCAGCTGATCACCAGCAGGGGGCTCACTGCTTTGCTGTCACTCAGTGTAACAATGGAACTGTTAGAATGATGGTGCGGCTCACACAGGTGTGTGTGGTTGAGGTTAATCAGTGCAACAATGTCAGCTTCTCTCTACAGACTGTGAGAGAAACAGTCTGACTGAAGACAGGAGGAGGCAGAAATGTCACTGTGTGGATGTCAGCTGCCAGAAAACACCACAGAAGAAGAAGAAGAGGCAGAGGAAGAAGAAGAACAGAGAGGGGGAAGTGTTTGTGGTGACGGTGGATTGGAGTAAAGCTCAGCTGCTACAACAGAACAGTTTCTGAACACATGTGTAGCCACCAAAACTACACAGGAGGATCCTGGCAAAACTGACATCAATGCTAGACAATGAGTCCACCCCCTGCAGGACACCCTGTCAGCCCTGCAGAGCAGCTTCAGTGGCAGACTGCTCCACCCTCGGTGTGTGAAGGAGAGATACAAAAGGTCTTTCCTTCCTGCTGCTGTCAGACTCTATGGCTGTGTCCCAATTCAGGGTCTGCATCCTTCGGAGTGCGCATTTTAAGGCCGCTTACGTCACAAAGCTGCGCGAAGGCTGTCCCAATTCGCCAAAAGTCGAAGGGTCCTTCAAATGCGTCCTCCAAATGCGTCCTCCTTTTGCCTGAATTTGGAGGACGCATCGCTACCATCCTTCGTGGCCTTAAATATCCCACAATGCTTTGCGGACCTACTTTTTGTCCAATAGTACGATGACGGACCAAGCGAGCGGCAGCGGCAGCGGCAGGAGTGCCGAATTCACATTTAAATGTAAGTACAGAGCAGTAGTTCGAGAGTTTTAAAATGCTAGTAGTGATAGCGGCATTAAAAAAATGAGTTTTATATTTACAAACATGACGTCCTGTTGATACGAGGCGCTGTGAAGTAAACGCTTTGATTGAATGTTTCTGGACTGTTTACTATAGTATAAAGTATAGTTCACGTGAGGAGCAATATTATGGTTATTATATCAAACGGTCATTCTGCCTGTTGTCATTTTGTTGAAGGAGGAGCAGAGAGAAACAGAAGAAACCTGACAATTGATAACGGAGGAGATGAGACTGGAGAGGGAGGGAGAGGGAGAGAGAGAGAGGGAGGGAGAGGGGGAGAGAGATAGAGAGAGAGAGGGAGGGAGAGCAGAGAAAGAATGGACAGACCTCAGCTCATTGAGAGGATGGTGGACAGCAGTGATTTTATGTTCTGTGTTATTTAAATGTTACTTATTAACTTGTATATTAAATCGTTCTTGTCTCTGTGTTCTTAAACTCTTCTAACCTTGTTACATTATGTGTTTCATCACCTATTTATAATTGAAGTAAACTTTTGAACAACTTCTCAGTGACCACAGTAAATCATTTATTGTGTGTGTGTTGTGTTATGTACAATATTTACAAAGACACAGTTTGAACATTTCTAACTATTTACCAGTGGGCATTATGAAAATGTACAGTTTATTATTTATAAAGATCAGCAGAAAATACTATTCACAAAGAACATATATATAAATGTTTGGCTGAGCAGGAGTCCTTGGTGCTGCTGGACTGGATGATGCCACGGTGAAGACCTTGGAGTCCTCTGGCTGTGAGTGGGACATCATCTGGGGGAGGGGGGTGTCTGTCTCCTCTGTCCACCACATCGTCCATCAGGGTTTGCAGAGCTGACGATCGGCGGCTGCCATGTTACTAAAGATGTTTTTAAAAAGGGCAAAAATAAAAATAATAACTTCAACAGAGCGGCTTCCAACGCAGCTTAAAATATGAAAAGCTATAAAATATGTATCCTCACCCTCCAAAGGTGATGATGGTCAGTACACCTCCTCCAGGACAGACAGCTGGTCCTGCAGGGAGCCCCACTCTCCTCCACCCAGCAGTAATTCTCTGGTGCAGTGACAGACCTGATGCTTAATGACACATTAAAGCAGTGGTTTCAGGGTTATTTGCAGGGTTCTTACACATTTAGCTATTTATTTAAAGTATTAAAATTACAAACAGACCCTGTATCAAGTCTTACGATTGAATCAAATATAAATTACATTTAATCATATTTGTCTATCTACTGGTTATATATCTAGCGTTTGCTCAGTAACTGGTATATTAATTATGATCAATAATATGGTTAAACAGCAGCTTACCGTCACCTCCCCACTGCGCTCTCCCAGCCTGAAGAAAATGAGCCGTCACCGGTTTCGCTGCTGCTGGAGCCGCCTCTCCTCTTCCTCCAACAACAAATAAATATATTAAAATATTCCAAATGTCTAAATCCACACTGTTGTCCCGCTTGTTGTGTAGTCCGTGTTGTGTCGCTGTCGCTGCTTTTGTTTTTCCCGGGGCAAAATTTATGACGTCGCGCCACAATCAGGAAGTGCTTTGAAGGCCAGACCGTCCCATTTACCAACGGTGGAGGATCCTCCGGAGGATCCTCAGGAGGACGCGGCCTCCTGAGACCGCGTAGGCTGCGTCCTCCGAAGGATGCAGACCCTGAATTGGGACACAGCCTATAATAAACACTTCTGATAGGTGCAATACTCACACACCACAGTGTGCTTTTATTTTACTGTTATTTATTTAGTTGCACTATGTACAGTTTATAAACCACTTCTACCTCCACTCACCTGTGCAATAACTGTTAATATGTAAACTGTTTATAATGTATATATCTTTTTATTGGTAGTCTATTTTATAATGTATATATCTTTCTCTTAACTTATCCCTTGCTGTCTGTATGCCGTTGCAAAAATGCAATTTCCCCATTGTGGGACTAATAAAGGTTTCTTAATCTTAATCTTAATCTTACACCTGGTACAACAAAGGATCACAGTGAGTGGAGGACCAAGGCTGGAACCAGAGGACCAGAGCTGAGCTCTGGAGGCCAGAGAAGTCCTCCTGCAGCCTCTGCTGAGTTTGTTCCTTTTGGCCCTCTGTTCTTTGTTCTTGCTGATCTTTTTGCAGTGTTTTGCTGATGCATTTATATAACTATATCATGTGAGAATGTTTTTGACATAGCAGCCTGTATTTTGGATTATTATGTTGGACTTTCTCTGGACACTTTATTTTGGCTGTTTGTTTAGTTTCCAGGATCATCATTTCACTGTGATTCAGATCAAATTCAGATCACAGAAAGGCCTTCCTGTTCTCACTTCAGTGAATGAATTATGGTTTTGTATTTTCATTGGTCACTGAAGAAACAGTGGTGGAATTGTAACCTTTTAAATGGGATTCTGTTTGGTTACCATAGAAACCACTGAGGAGGCACTGATGGCTGTTGGGGTTGCTGCTGCTGAGTGGAGTCGTTCTGGTGGTCATTATGATGGAGATGCTGCAGGGTTCGTTGTGTTGGTGGTTGTGATGGGATGGTGGTCCCTGATGGGGTGCTGCCGAGTGGGGTCATTGTGGTACAGGTTAGGGGTGTGAAGTGGTCCCTCTCAAACCTGCAGTAGAAAGTCTTGAGGTCGCCAGCAGTGGGGGAGGTCGTCTCCTGTGGTTTGTGATCTCCACACTGATGCATGGTCGTTAGCAGAAAAGCTGTTTTTCAACTCTTCTGAGTATTCCCTTTTTCCTAACCCTTTTTGCCACCTTGATTTCCTTGGTGAGAGGGTTTCTGGTCTGCCTGTACACTGTCAGAAAAACGGGTACAACTGAGGTCCATTTTTGTTCCCTAAGGTACAACTGCCGATGATTTACCCTCACAGGTTCCAAGCTGATCCCCGTGGTACTTAAATGTACCCTTTTGTGTCAAAAGGGTACATTTAAGATCCAAAATCATCAATGGTCGACATCTGTACCATTTTTTCCACAAACAGGGGTACAATGACAAGGTGAAGCTGTCAGTGACAGTTGGGGGACTGTATGGTTTGTGCACCAGAACTGGGAAATTTAGTTTGTTCACACTCTTATTTTTAATCCCAAATTTCCAAAATGTAGGTGATGTGGTTGGACAAAATTTAGTCACACAAAAATAAAATAAAGAAAATCAGTGGTATCACACATTACTAATATTTAAGCTGAACCCAGCTACAGAACCTATTAACATTTTACAGTAAAAAGCCCAATTTCAAAAATGTATCCTTGAAATAATATTAGAGGGTTGAATCACAATGATGTGACCAATGACCATGTGACCAATAACGGCTCACACAAGCGCGTTCCTTATGCAGCAGCATATGCACACGCACCAACGAGAGGTCTTAATCGCCCTCACCAGTTCGCGCTCAAATTCGAGTTGGAGCTCTCTACAGAGGAGCTCCTTCAAAAGCTTCAGGAACGTGGATTAAATGTGACAGAGGAGGAGGCCCAGCGATTCAGAGGTAAGTTCATTTTATCATTTGATTGAGCTGGAAAGTTGTTTTGTTACAGAATTGCTTTATCAATTAGCATTGACCTTGTCTAAAACATGGAATTGGCCTACTAAAGTCAGAAATCAAATCTAGGTTAACATGACCAAAGATATGATTTTGAGGGGGCTTCCGGTTTGGCGGACATTTTTGACTACCTTTATAACCCACCGGCTTACTTTTCTTCTCGTCAGACCATCTGTTTTTATATATGTATACATAAGTATACCTCCTGACTCTACGCAGCAGTGGGTCAACCGACCTGTTCCAGCTACGTTTGGAAAAGGTTGAAAACTGTTGTGAGGGGCTAAAGGCTGAAAATGACAAATTGAAGGCTAAACTAACCCAGCTTGAGGGGAGGAATAGGAGGAATGTCCGTCTCGTTGGTCTGCCTGAGGGGATTGAGGGTCCACAACCTATGGCCTTTTTTGCCAGCTATTACAGGAGGTTTTTGGAAAGGACATTTTCCCTTCTGCACCGGAACTGGACCGTGCACACCGTAGCCTTGCCCCCAAACCCGGCCCCCGAGCTCGGCCTGTCATCATTTGCTTTCATCGGTACCAAAACAAAGAAGTGGTGGTGTGGGAGGCAAGTAAAGGGGCGAGCTGAAGTACCAGTCTAACCCGTTTAGGATCTATGAAGACTACAGCCCAGAAGTGGTTACTCAAAGAAGGGAATACAGGTCCATAATGGCTACTTTGTACAAGATGGGACTCAAGCCTTCACTGCTGTTTCCTGCGCGGTTCAGTATTGTCAAACCTGATGGTACTCGGGTGGCATTGAACTCCGTGGCAGAGGCTGAAAAGTTTATTAAAGACTTTAAAGACTCTCTCTGAACGTCAAGCGTAATCTCATGTAACCGCTACAGCTTCAGGGAGTATCTGGACTGTTTATGCTTAGCGCGTTAGTCTCTTTCTTTCTTTTTTTAATAACGTTTATTACGTGATGGCGAAGGTTTACGTCCAAATCTTCACTGTAACTCCGCAGTGGTGGTTTACCTGTGTGGTGGGTTATTTTGTACCCGTATTTGTTCAGCGGGAAGGGAGTGGGTATTTAGCTAGGTAACAATATGGAAGTGTTACAGTTAGATAAGGGAGGTGTGCTGTATATTTTGGCAGCTAGTTTCACCTGGGCTTTGGGAGGGCGGTTCTGTATCTCACTGTTTCTGCTAAAGAGCCGAGCTTTGTATGTATATTTTTTTTCTATTCCTCCAGCCAGGATCATTTGATTGGTTTAATATAATGTTGCATGTTGATCACTGAGTTTCTCTCATTTTCATTATTGATTCAGTTATTATGGTAAGCCCCTTAAATATTGTTACCTGGAATGTTAAGGGTCTGAACCATCCTGTTAAGAGGAAAAAGGCTCTTATTCATCTGAAACATAAACAGGTAAAAAACCTACAATACACACTTGAGCCATCATCCCATTTACCCAGCCGTACCTCAGTATTCTTTATTTAATCATTAAAATGTAAATTTTCATCCAGCAAGCACTCCAGAAGGCTCAGAAGGAATTAGCAGAAACCCAGCGCATTCTGGATGATGACAGAAAAAAGCTGGCAGATTTGGAGGGGGCTATTGCTGATTTGCAGGCCAAGTACCAGGACAGTTTGGCTAAGAAGAAAGAGCTTGACAGCAAGTATCAACTGTGTGAGGCGCGCCTCGACCGAGCAGACAAGGTCAGAAAGAGCGATGACATTTGATAAGGATTCAGGAACATGACACACAGTAGCAGAAAAAAAATGAAACTACACAGATACTGTATACACATAGTGGTACGCTGTTTACAGTTTAAACCAGTTAAATGTAATGTATGTGTAAAATGTTAACAAGGTTAGTACTGCTCAAAAACATAAAGGGAACACTAAAATAACACCTCCTAGATCTTAATGAATGAAATATTCCAGGTGAAAATCTTCATTCAAGTAGAATATGTTGACAACAAAATAACATAAAAATGATCAATGTAAATCGAAATTATTAATCTATGGAGGTCTGGATTTGAAACCATACACAAAATAAAAGTGGAAAATCACATCACAGGCTGATCCAACTTGAGTGGAAATTGTCAATGTCAAAATGAGGCTCAGTGTGTGTGACCTCCACGTGCCCTTAGGACCTCCCTGGCATCTCATCCTGGTACCTAATAGCAGTCAGGGTACAAATATCTACTCTAAATACTCTACACAATAACTTTATACAAGTCATACAATTATTTAATTTTTCCATCATGATGATCTGCAGCTTATTGGTAGTCTGGCAGATAAAAAAGTGCGTTGGGAGGAAACAGTCCAACATGTGGATAACATGGCCAATAATGTAGCAGGTGATATGCTTCTATCTGCTGGATACATAGTATACCTGGGACCCTTTACTGTAAGTTTGTTGTACCTTAGTGTGGCATATTTAAAATGTTTCTCTACAGTATATGTGCATATTTCAATGTATGCCTTTGTCTCTGTCCATGTGCCTGCATAATTGAATATATTTGTGATGGCCACAGCAGCATTTCTTTGTATTTTATTTCAGCGAGAGTACAGGTCAGCCATGGTAGATGAGTGGCTTCACTGTTTCCAACAGATGAGTGTTCCACACACTGATTGGGACAATCTCATCAACACCCTTGAAGATCCTGACAAGATCTGCTCCTGGCAGGTCAGAGGCTCGTCATTGCTGACCTTCAGGGCTGAAGACAGATTTAATTTGGGCTTACTATTTCTGTCCTAGAACTTTATATTTGACAGACTTATCTTTTTATGGTTTTAACCATCCTGTTAAGAGGAAATAGGCTCTTACTCATCTGAAACATTCATTCACTGTTGTGTGTTCTTGGGCAAGACACTTCACCCTAGCCTGTGGCGTGCCTTGCTAGTCATTGTATGACACTGCTTGCAGCCGTAACGAATTTCCCTCTGGGATTAATACAGTATCTAAAATAAAAAAAAATAAATAAAAAAATCTCAGGAGTTTGGATAATGCTCGTCTTAAATGTGGGTGGGTGGGTCAGCTAAAGGGAAAGCTCGGGGTGTTGCAATATTGATAATAAGGATGTTTCTTTCATGCCTTCTACAACACTAGCCGACTCAAATGGCCGTTATGTTATTGTGACTGGCAAACTCTTTAATCTCAAAGTTATTTTAGCTAATATATTTATATATGCTCCAAATTTTGATGACCCACAGTTTTTCTCCCGCATCATTAAATTGATCCCTTGTTTAAATTCACACCTGCTCATTCTGGGGGGAGATTTGAATCTGTGTCTGGACCCAGGGATGGATCGGTCATCGGTTAGGCCTGGTTATCCCGTTTCAAAATCTGCCTCTTGTCTAGAGACATTTCTTTCAAACTATGGTATCTCAGACATCTGGTGTTTTTTTCATCCACAGCACAGGAAATATTCTTTTTTCTCCCATGCTCATCAAACGTACAGTAGAATTGACTATTTTTTCTTCAGATATTCTTTCATGTGAATATCAACCTATAGTAGTTTCTGATCATGCCCCTCTTCTACTCAAATTGAATATCACTGACACCAGGACTCCCACTCGAATCTGGAGGTTTAACTCTCTCTTATTATCGGATGAAGAATTTGTGCGTTTTCTTTCAGATCAAATTTCCTTATATTTAGATATTAATATGACACCAGATGTTTCTGTTTTGACTGTTTGGGAAGCCCTTAAGGCATACTTGAGAGGCCAGGTAGTATCTTTTGTGGCTAAAAAGATAAGAGATTCTAAATGAAAACAAATGGAGCTGGAAAGACAAATAGCTGACTTGGATAACAGACATTCACAAAGTCCTTCTCCTGATCTATACAAACAACAACTTCAGCTTGGTGCAGATCAAGAGACCCTCAGCCTCCCTAGAAGCAACCTCACTCATGCCCCCTCGCTGGGAATGATGCAGCCACAGGTTGTGTGTGTCTGTGTGTCATGGGGTGTTTAAAGCAGGTGGAGGTGAGTAGGAGAGAGAGGCAGGCCTCCACAGAGCTAGTGTGCAGGCCTGGAAGAGAAAAACAGCTCACGTCAAGAAAAGAATCAGATGTCAGACAGTCGGATCCTCCTCTGTGACACCTTTAACATCATATCAGAAATCTCTGTCTGCTTCTGGTACATGCAGCTGATCACCAGCAGGGGGCTCCCTGCTTTGCTGTCACTCAGGGGGCCTGTTCTGTCTGCCACTGGGATATGATGAGGTGAACTTCAGTTTGAATGGATTTCATTTGTCATGTGTTTATGATCATTTTATGAATCAGCTCAAATAAAGGAGACTCACTGAAGTCACAGTTTAGTGTTTTAATACTTATACACACTTATTTTGAAGCTGCTATCAACTTGATGAGTCTTCCTGTTGAAGCACGAGGCAGGACGTGTGTCAGAACATCCATGAACTGAGTAGATTAAGAGGAAAAGCTGATGTGTCACAGCTGCTGGTTGTGTTCTTTCAGTGTCTCCATCTTGATGAAATGAGGCGTTTTACTTCCTCCAAGTAGAGTGGACCTGGCTCACAGAGTGCTGCTGCTGTCTCTGTCTCTCTGTGAGCAGCATGTTAAACAGCAGGCTCTGAATAGTGACGTCATGATGTCACAGTCACATCAGTCTAATCTCCCAATCGGAGAGAGAGCTGTCATCAACAGCAGGAAGTGCAGGAAGCTCATGGTGTGCAGGCCTCTGATGTGTGGAGGCTGTCGGCTTGTAGCAGCCAACAAGAAGGGAGTTTGTAAAAGTTCTCTGTAACTTTAGATGTGAGGATTCAGAAAGAACTTAGATCAGATATGTGCAGCACTTGTGCAACAGATACTCCAACAGTGACAGCTCTTCTGAAGAAAGCCTGAGGAGCTGAGACCTGGATGAGACACTGATACAGCTTTGCTCTGCTGACAGGAAGGATGAAAGCTGACCACACACACACACACACACACACACACACACACATAGACATGTGCACACATATAGACGCAACACACACACCAACACACACAATCATACACACTCTTACAGACATGCACACACATTTATTGTCACACCGGCTCAGAAAGTGTGACACATTGGGGAGGACAAACACAACTTTAACCGTTTGACCATTTTATTGAAGAAAGAACAGTAGTTGTATACCAACAATTGACTAACAAGGAAATGTGCAAACAAAATACACCGCCATGCCTGCAGCAGGCTGGAGGGAGAGCAGCCCTCCTAGTAGGCCAGACGGGGAGAGAGAGAGTGAAGCAAACAGACTGGGAACTCTTAAACCGTCTCCAGCTCGTCAGCACAGGAGAGCTGCATAAGCTCAGGATCAGCTCCACCCAGCAACCTCCTGCACACACAGGGGAGAGACAGCAGCAACAACACAACACTCCCTGAGAGGCCAACACAGGGCCACAATATAGACACTGACACACACTAACACACAGACACATGCACACAAACATATACAGACACACAATACACTGCTTCAGACACACACACTGCCTGCTTCAACTGTGGAAAGGCTTCCTGTGCATCAGTACAACAGGCTGTTGGGCCTTTGCAGGATCCTGCAGGGTCGACCCCAAAGTTCAGACTCACAGTTCATAGCAGGATGAGCTGGATGCAGTCACAGCTCCTCACTGTGTGCAGCAGCTGGACTGAGCTGAACACTGGACTCAGACAGATTCAACATCCACACGTCAGTCACTGGAAGCCTTCAGAATGCTTCTCTCCTCACTCAGCTTCCAGTCCAGATCCAATACCTTACTGCAGGTGAGTGACGGACCTGTCAGCTGTGTGTTAGAAATGCATGAATAAACAGCAGCTTCATGTTGATGCAGGACGTATGAGGTCGGAACACTGATGAGATGAAAAGATTCAGAGGAAAAGGCAGAAAGAGCAGAGCTGATAAGTCACATGACAGATGCACTGACACTCTCTCTAGTCAGCTCCAAAACACCACTCAGATCCATCCACCATTCCAGAGCAGCTCTCAAAGGTGATCTGGAATGACAGCTGACAGCAGAGAGAGGAAAGCTTTAAATGTACTGCTACAAGCTGATTGGCTGCATGAGCAGCGAGGCAGCGCCTGATTGGTGGAAGAGCTGACTAGAGAGAGTGTCAGTGCATCAGTCATGTGACTTATCAGCTCTGCTCTTTCTGCCTTTTCCTCTGACTGCTGTCCTGATAAAGACCTGAGGAAGACTGTTTGGAGGACACACAGAGTGGACATGGGTCACAGAGCGCTGCTGCTGTTTGTGTCTCTCTGGAGCTCCGGTAGGACTCTGCTGCCATGACGATGTCTTTATAAGAGCTGGGAGAAGAGTGTGTGTGTGTTTATATTTGTTTTCTTCACTGACAATCTTATTACGGATAATGCTACTAAGGATCACAGTGGAATTAGTCTGATTGTTTTTAAAGTTGTTATTATAGCAGTTTATGTTCACTGTGTATGTCCACACTGGATGTTCCTTTTTTAGGGTTAACATTTATGGAGCCCCGAAAGGGACATTTGCAATTTATTTATTTATATTTCATGCTGTATTTATTTCATCCCTAATATGCAAATCTCCTCTTAAGATACAAATCATAAAGTACACAGTCCTTCTCTGGATAACTACAAACTTCACTACATCCAGTGGTTAAACAGACTGAGCCCTGTTGTTTCTGCTGTCAGCTACAAGGAGACATAAACACAGTGTGAACTGAATCAATATGAATTAAAATGGAGGAAACCTTTATTTGACCCACAATGCAGAAATTAAATCAATACATGTAACATTCAATGAAAACATGTGGCAATAAATGAATGACTAATATGCCACCATATGAACGATCTGGCACCGACTGGCTGCGGCTCCAAGCAGATGAAGGGAGGTTGGTGAGAGGTGATGAGGTGATGAAGATGATGATCTGTTCTTATTGAGGGTGATGAAGATGATGATCTGTTCTTATTGAGGGTGATGAAGATGATGATCTGTTCTTATTGAGGGTGATGAAGATGATGATCTGTTCTTATTGTCTAAACAGGAACAGTTGAAGCACAGCTTGCAGCCCCTGTGTCTCAGGCTTCTCAGCTTCTCTTTTTTCAAGTCAAGTCAAGTCAAGTCAGCTTTATTGTCAACTCTGCTATATGTGCTGAACATACAGAGAATCGAAATTGCGTTACTCTTCACTCCGCAACATATAACATGTAACTAAAAACTAAAGATAAATATAAAGTGTAAAAAAATGTACCTACAATGAGGCACACACAAAATACAAGGCACATAATGAAGGCACAATGCAGTAAGATGTTTGGACTTTTCTGCTGGAACCTCTCATTTAATGACTCACATTTAGAACTTTTGACTTTATGTGGAGGAGGGATTGATTTTGGAATGAGGATGCTTCAACACTTCAGGGCTGCTTTGAAGTGACTGACTGGCAGGCACTGTGAACCCCACAGCCAGGACATTGATGGAATCACAGAGTGCATCACTGGATACATAAACTTCTGTGTGGACAGTGTTGTTCCAGTTAGGACAGTGAATTGTTACCCCAACAACAAGCCATGGGTGACTAAGGACATTAAAGCCATTTTAAACAGAAAAAAGAAGGCATTCAAAGCGGGCGACAGGCAGGAGGTGAGAGCTACACAGAAGGACCTGAGAATAAAAATCAGGGAGGCCAAGGAGAAGTACAGGAGGAAGCTGGAGTGGAAACTTCAGCAAAACAACACGAGAGAGGTGTGGAGTGGCATGAGGACCATCACTGGTTACAGGTGGAGCAGCAGGGGTGGAGTTAATGGCAGTGTGGAAAGGGCCAATGAGCTGAATCAGTTTTTTTAGTGACCCCAGTTCAGCCTGCTAACGACTCTTCAGCAGCTGAGCGACGACCAGCCACGTCACCCGCCCTCTCTTCTCCCACAGCTCATCCACATGGCCCTGCTCGCACCTCGTCCTCAGACCCCTCGGCTGACAGTCATCACCTGGGAATTACTGGTTCCCCACCTCCACCGATCACCTTCACCACAGAGCAGGTGAGAAGACAGGAAGTCATTCCGGCCCGTCTCTATCAAACTACTGAACTCTGAACTGTAACAGTCACTCAGACACTGTACATTCATACTGGTACATTCATGTCAGGCTCTTTACTGTGTAAAGGTTTTTACACAATAGTAAATATGTTCTTTAGATACAACTCGGGGATTTAAATGCTGTCTAGGTATTTCAATATTTCTATTTCATATTTCAATTATCTTTTCTTCTATTTGTCTGTAACAAACAAGAATTTCCCCTCGACGATAAAAAAAAGTAATTTCTGATTCTGTAACCTGCGATTCCACCACTAGATGTCAGCATTGCACAGCATTGGTGGTTCAGTTCAGATTGAGAGAATGCAAAGAGTGTGTGAAGATGTCATCAAAGCAAAAGCTGGCTGCTTGGAAGAATGTCAAACATCAAACATATTCTGCTTGGTTTAACACTGTTTGTTCACTACATCATTCCACATGTGTTCCTTCATAGCTCTGATGTCTTCAGGATGAATCTACAATGTAGAAAGTCATAAAAACAAAGACAAACCACTGAGTGACTTTTGACTGGTACATTTAAAATGTCATCATATGTCCTAACCAGCAGGGGGAGCACTGATCATAAACTCTCTGTCTCACATGTTATTGTCATGTGTTTTTATGGAAGATGATGCTGACTGTTGTTTTCTTGCTTCTCTCTGTAAACAGCTTGTAAACAGCAGCTTCCCTGAGGGGAAACTCAGCTAATAAATGATGCTGTAACCTCTGGGACTTGATCTGCTGGGTGGGAGTCCACTACATTATCCATCCATCCTCATCCATCCAGCTGAGATACTGAATGTGGGTTTTCATTGGTTGTCCGTTATAACCATCAAAATTAAAAGAAATAAACACTTGAAATATTTCAGTCTGTGTGGAATGAATGTTTGCATTATACAGCTTTCACTTTTTGAATGGAATTACTGAAATAAATCAACCTTCTGATGATATTCTAATTATATGACCAGCACCTGTAGTGGTGTTTTGTTGCAGCCTGTGGGGTCACCATAGAAACAAAGCTATTTTATTTTGCTTAGAGAGCACTTGAGAGCACTCCCTAATACTTGTTCTTGTTTCCTGAATAATGAGTACTAGCAGGACATAGCAGCATGGACAGCAGAGGATTCCATGTTATAACTGGATCATCCAGCACAAGCAGCAGGATTCAGCACCACAGCCTCCTTCATGGCCTTCAGTCCATTAATGACTACAGCTGGACCAATGAACCGACTGTGGACTTCTCCATAGACTAAACTGTGTAGAAAGGACACCAGGATAACTGTTCAAACAAAAGGTTCCACTGAGATTTGAACTCAGATCGCTGGATTCAGAGTCCAGAGTGCTAAACATTACACCATGGAACCTCCTCTGTGAGTAAACCTGACTGGAAGAGAACCAGACCTGTCTTGTCCAGATGTTCTGTCTTTCCAGAAATGGAGTCTGTCAGTTGTTAAAATGAGTGAGCTGATGTCCAGGTGTAGAACAAAGGAGCTCCTGCTAGCAGTGGTGCAGTTTGTACCTACCAGCTTCAAATGAAGACAGAAGTGTCCTCTGATGACTCACACAGCACTACAGTAGATCATTAATCAATCAGCGCTCATGCTAACGGCTAACAGCTCAATGTCCTTACTGCAGATCTGTTCTTTGACAGTGATGTGTCCAGGATTACACCATCTATCATTAACAAACAATACCAGCCCCCCTCCTTTCCTCTGACCGCACTCCACTGTCCTGTCTGTCCTTGCCAACTGAAATCCATTTAGCGCAATGTTAGAGTCCAGTGTTAGCACCGTTAGCCAAGTTTCAGTAAACAACAGCATGCACTACTACATTTTTTAAACAAAGATCTACAGCAGGGGTCTCAAACTCAACTTACCCGGGGGGCGATGGGGGTCGAGGCTGGGTGAGGCTGGGCCGCATCAAGTATTCCACAAAAAAGCATTAAAATATTCCGAAATACAACTGGTCTGATCTTCTCAATCTTCCAGGTCAGAATAGGGATGCAAATTATCGAGGAATTCATTAATCGTAAATTGATATGCAGCGATTTTCCCTCAGTTTCACTAAGATTAAAAGCTAAACATTGTTTACTAAATAAAAACTGCATGTCATATTCCTTAATGACTGATTTGCTGTACCATTGGGGTCCTAAAGGACCGGTGACACCTATGTCACCGTGGGTCCATAAGGAAACAGGCTGGTTTGTTTGTAGGTGATTTTGTGTTTACAGACGCAGAGCTAGCAAATTTTAAAAAGGCTCTATCGACTTGCTAAAGGTAAGATTTGACCAGTCAATGCCGATGTGACATATATGTCACATCGGCCCTTTAGCCAAAAAATCGGTGAAAAAATGATGTGACATTATGATGAAACTCTCGAGGGTTAAAAGTCTCTCCTTCGAGCCGGATTTGAACCAGCGACCTAAGGATTTCAGTTTTATTGTCTCACTACAGTCCTCCGCTCTACCAACTGAGCTATCGAAGGGCGGGACGAGAAACAAATGCCCGAGCACAACCGAGCGTTCATAGTTGACTCAAACACGGGTCATCTGTGCTTGATTTGAAAGTCAGGATTGTGGATTGGATTTGTGTGTTCATAAAGACGTGAAAAAAATCAGACCAGATTTTCCTCATCCTGGAATGCAGCTTAAGACTTTGTGGTAGTATGACCACTTTACATCTTGACCATACTAGAATAGAATAGAATAGAATAGAATAGAATAGAATAGAATATATACTTTGAGGCAAGGCGTCTGGACTTGTAGAGTTTTCTAGAAGACGTTTCGCTGCTCATCCAAGCAGCTTCATCAGTTCTAACTGTTTCGTGGGAAACATGGTTTATATGTGGTTGCAGACCTCAGTGGGTGGGTCTGGGTCAAACTTAAAAACAATAGCACTAAATGTTTCCATAACTACCTGTGATGATCTGGCAGGTGTGTCTAACGACTGGCTAACGACTATGAAACTGTCGGAGGGGGACTGATTGACAGCCCTTTGTTCTTGCTGTGAGTATGTGCAAACTTCCTGGGAATGGATGGAATCACTGCATTGTATGCTTCCTGGGGAAGCCAATCCATGCCTGTATGGACTCCCCAAGACTCACAAGGAGTCCCCCTCAGACCCATCGTCAGCAGCACAAACTCAGTCACAACATGGCTAAGCACTTGGCTGAACTCCTGACACCACTGGTAGGACTTTGTGAACAAGGTAGAGAAGATCCGAATGGACCCAGACCACACAATGGCCTCATTTGATGTCACCTCCCTGTTCACCTGCATCCCTACATCAGAAGCCACAGAGACGGTAAGGACGTGCCTCACACAAGACAGCACACTCAAGGAAAGAACCAACCTCACGCCAGACCACATCTGTGACCTGCTGGACCTCTGCCTGACCACCACTTATTTCCAGTACAATGGGAACTTTTACAGACAGAAGCACGGCTGTGCGATGGGATCATCTGTGTCTCCTATTGTGGCCAACCTCTACATGGAAGAAGTGGAGAGAAGAGCCTTGAGTTCCTATCCTGGAACCACCCCCACCCACTGGTTTAGATATGTGGATGACACCTGGGTGACCAATGAAGTGCAACGGTTCACAGAACACATCAACGCAGTGGACAACAACATCAAGTTCACTCGGGAGGACATCAGGGAGAACAATCTGGCCTTCTTGGACTGCACAGTACATATTGAGGACAGGAGCCTCAACATGGAAGTGTACAGGAAACCCACACACACGGACCAGTACCTGTTGTTTGATTCACACCACCCACTGGAACACAAACTGGGAGTCATCAGAGCACAAACTGTACTAACCAGCTCAGAGGGGAAGAAGAAGGAGCAACACCACATCAGGAAGGCCCTGCAAACCTGTGGCTACCCCAAGTGGGCACTCATCAAAGCCACTAAAACAAGACCCCCCAACAACAAGAAGAAGGACAACAACCGGCGGAGAAAGAACATCTCCATTCCATATGTGTCAGGAGTATCAGAGAAACTCCGCAGGATCTTCAACAACCATGACATCCCGGTCCACTTCAAACCGATGACAACACTGAGACAGAGACTGGTTCACCCGAAGGATAAGATTCCCAGGGAGAAACACAGCAATGTGATATATGTCCAGTGCAGTGAGGAATGCTCTGATCTGTACATTGGAGAAACTAAACAACCACTCCACAGAAGAATGGCTCAGCACAGGAGAGCCACCTCCTCAGGACAAGACTTAGCTGTTCACCTCCACCTTAAAGAGAAAGGACACTCCTTTGAGGACAACAATGTTCACATTTTAGACAGAGAGGAAAGGTGGTTTGAAAGAGGAGTCAAGGAAGCATCTATGTTAAGCTGGAAAAACCTTCCCTTAACAGAGGTGGTGGCCTCAGACATCATCTTTCTACCACATACAATGCAGTGATTCCATCCATTCCCAGGAAGTTTGCACATACTCACAGCAAGAACAAAGGGCTGTCAACCAGCCCCCCTCTGGCAGTCTCACAGTCATTAGCCAGTCGTTAGACACACCTGGCCCAGTCAGCCATGGAAACATTTAGTGCTATTGTTTGTGAGTTTTACCCAGACCCACCCACTGAGGTCCTCCACCACATATAAACCATGTTTCCCACCAAACAGTTAGAACTGATGAAGCTGCTTGGATGAGCAGTGAAACGTCTTCAAGAAAACTCTACAAGTCCAGACGCCTTGCTTCAATCTTCTCTACGTATTAACATATCATATTTTCACAGCAGTTTTAAGGTGTGTACATACTCCTAAAGGTTAAATTAAGAATTTTTGTTGGTGCAGTAGTCAGCGTGCATATGAGAGATATTCTCACTAACATACTGCAATGTAGATGTCTTTGTTAAAAAGACATCTACAAGAAAACTTGTTTGTGAGCCACCACAGCCGCAGTAGGCAGCGCGTCATAGTCTGAAAAGAGTAGTAGCCAGCACGTATACGAGACATATGGCACTAACATGGGCACTGTATATGAAAAAAAAGGCCTTAAACTTCCTGGTATTGTGTTCACAATGGTGGCATTGATCCCCAGCCTCTGTCACACAGTCTGTTCAGTGTGGGGCCCCTTAAGGTCAGTGTTCTACACATGCACAATGGGTAGGCAACCACCGGATTGTATAGTAAGCACTGACAGACACCTGCTTTTCTGGTCATTTCCTCTGTAAATTAGCTTGTCGGTGCTACTATTTAATATTATGTACCTGTAAATGGTGAGTGTGTGTACTCTTTATTCAATGCTGTCTCTAAAAACTGGGACATATGGTCTTCTTTTTTTTTTTTTAAACAAAGCTCTACAGCAGGGGTCTCAAACTCAACTTACCCGGGGGGAGGCGATGGGGGTCGAGGCTGGGTGAGGCTGGGCCGCATCAAGTATTCCACAAAAAAAGCATTCAAATTAAAAAAATACAACTGGTCCAATCTTCTCAATCTTCCAGGTCAGAATAGGGATGCAAATTATCGAGGAATTCATTAATCGTAAATTGATATGCAGCGATTTTCCCTCAGTTTCACTAAGATTAAAAGCTAAACATTGTTTACTAAATAAAAACTGCATGTCATATTCCTTAATGAGTGATTTACTGTACCATTGGGGATACAGTACAGACAATGACATTTATGTATGCTAGATAAGTATGCTTTTGTTTTCCAAACACACCCTACTCACACTGGAAGGGTGTGGCAGAGACAGAGCAGGACAGTGAGAAGCATTCTAAGGACCATTAGCTTTTGGAAGAGACCAAAGGGAAAGGGGATCATCAGCAACATGTTGAATTTGTGGATCGGCGTTCTCAACAATGAACAATGACAGCACACAGCACAGGGCAGATCCAGCTTTGTGTTGTGTATCCTCCTCCTCACCATGTCATTTGAAAAAGGTACAACTTTCAGTTTATTAGCTGCCTCTGTGCCAAGCAAAAGCTCACACCAGTCACATCTCTGTCCACCTGTACGGTCACAAAGCCGGGGGCAGCGACGCTGTTTTCTGGGATGTCTGAGTGCAGTCCTTTTTTCTAGCTCTCAGGACGGGAGCTGCTGCAACAGGTATCCACACTGAAGGACGGTGCCACAGGAAGTTAAAAGGCACTTTTAACCCGAACCCACAACCTTTGAATCACTTCTCCTGTGTTTGACTAGAAGTCCAATGCACTATCCATTGTGCCACAGAGCCACAAAGCTGCTTTTTTACTGCCACCCCTGGATAAATGCAGTCCAGTGCAGTGAGGCATGCTCTGTTCTGTACAATGGAGAAACCAAACAACTACTCCAAAAACTGGCCTTCAATGTTTGTCAAAGTTTGTCTTCAAACAAGATGCTTATGTTTAAGGCAAAAGTTGTGACAGAAACAAGTTTTCCTTCAAAGACTGAGGAGGAAAGTTCATGACAGTCAGCACTTCTAAGACCTTGTTCGAGTTTTGCAGTGTGTTTTCGCTCGAAGCTGTGAAGACATAGTGCTCTAACAGACGAGGTGGCCGAGTGGTTAAGGCGATGGACTGCTAATCCATTGTGCTCTGCACGCGTGGGTTCGAATCCCATCCTTGTTGTCTTGTGTTTTAAGTTCAACAGTAAAAACTATGGACAGAGCTTCCGTGACATCATCCGTTTGTTTGGTGGGAGGCTCCGGGACACTCTGATCGCTGCCATGTTGGCAGCGTTGTGTCCGCCAAAACTCAAACTCACGGACAAAGAGGGGTAGCACTAGCTGAGTTTAGGGGGGCGCGCAATCGTGGAAGCAAGAAACTCGTACTGTGATATGGCAACCGTCTGTCGCTCAAGCGCCAACGCTCATAATTATGCATAATTTTAAGTCTGAATACAATCCCACAGCAGCTCGTCAACAAACTGAACCAGCTGGGGCTGAACTCCTTGCTGTGCAACTGGCTGCTGGACTTCCTCACCGGGAGACCTCAGACAGTGCGGGTGGGCAGAAACACATCCAGCACCATCACAATGAACACCGGGGCTCCCCAAGGATGTGTGCTGAGCCCCCTCCTCTTCACTCTGCTGACCCATGACTGCACGTTAAAGTTTGTGGACAACATCTCCAGTGGAGATGAAACAAACTACAGGAATGAGATGCACCTTCTGGCCGAGTGGTGCAGAGACCACAACCTCTCCCTCAATGTGGAGATAACTGGGATAATTTGTATATCGGCTCTAAGGAACACTCGTTAGCTTTCTGATGGTGTCACTCTTAAAACAGAACACCAAACCGTTTTGCCTGTAGATCCAGTTATTTGGGAAGAGTCATTCTTCCATTAAGACATCATGTAAAACCAAAAACAGAGAAGCAGAGCAGCCATATTGTGTAACTCGCCACCATCTCCACATCTTTGACATCATACACATAAACATTATACTGTGTGTAGAGCAACTTCTTGTGATTCTGACGGTGTTCTTATTTTTGGTATGAAGGCTTCGGTTTGGACAAAAAGAGAAGTTGTTCGGAGGGTGCAACCCCCATTAAAATACATGGGATCTGCCCTGACAGGAGTGAAAGGAGAATCACACAGGTGTCTTAATTAGGGTACTCATTACTCATACTCATAAAATAGCTTTGTTTCTATGGTGACCCCACAGGCTGCAACAAAACACCACTACAGGTGCTGGTCATATAATTAGAATATCATTAGAAGGTTGATTTATTTCAGTAATTCCATTCAAAAAGTGAAAGCTGTATAATGCAAACATTCATTCCACACAGACTGAAATATTTCAAGTGTTTATTTCTTTTAATTTTGATGGTTATAATGGACAACCAATGAAAACCCACATTCAGTAGGTCAGGAAATGAGAATATGTGAAAAGGTTCAGTATTGAAGACACCTGGAGCCACTCTAACCAGATAATGAACTCAAAACACCTGCTAAATGGTCTCAGTCTAGTTCTGTAGGCTGCACAACCACAGGAAGACTGCTGACTTGACAAAAGGTTGCCAAAAGGACGACCATTGACACCTTGCACAAGGAGGGCAAGACACAAAGAGGCTGGCTGTTCACAGAGCTCTGTCCAAGCACATTAACAGAGAGGGAAGGGGAGTACAAGCAAGAGGGAGTACAAAGTGTTCTGCCCAAACAGGGACTTGAACCCTGGACCCTCAGATTAAAAGTCTGATGCTTCCAATACTTCACTAGTACACTTCATGTAGTGCAGTGAGTCCTGATTGACTTGCAATTGAGCATTTATACAAGGGGGATTAGCTCAAATGGTAGAGCGCTCGCTGCGCAAAAGAAGGGGTCCGATTTTCTCGCTGTCGCACGCAAGGGAAAAAGTTGAGAAAAATGTGGAGCCCCGCTGTGCGCGGACAAATGTCTCGTGTAGCGGTATTGAGGCAATATTCCTGTTCATTATAAAGGAGTTTAAGTGAAATATGAAACAAATCATCTGCCATGGGCTGGACTCGAACCCGTAGTCTGTGCCGTCGGCTGTGCGACAATGTATAGAGTTGTTGGAATGTTTAAATCCCACAATGTGCGTAAAATAATTAATGATTGATTTAGCTTAGTTTAGATATGTTTAAATATATTACAATATCAACAGATGTTTTTTAGTTTATATGCCCCGTCCAATGACTTGTGATGTTTACCTGTTTATGGTTTAATAATATGAACAATGAGCAGTCAACGTGTTTTTGTGTGGGAGCTTCTTTGATGAAGATCAGAGTGAATCTTAAATGTTTATATGATTTATCAGAACAAATATAAAACAAATACAAGTGAATACACACACACACACACACACACTGCATACAGGACTATAAAATACTATTCAGCCCATTCACCCATGTGAAAATATATACAACATATACAGGTCAAATATTAGGTCAAATATTACACAATGTACAATTATACAATAAAATTCAACAGCACTGCATAAAGACAGACAGGCTTGTTGATTTAAACATAAGAAAATTGCTTATATACAATATATACAGGCCAAACATACAGTGTTTACTGTGGATGTTTTTGCTGGTGCAGCCACTCATCCAGAGACATTCCACTGGATGAACGTGAGCAAAATGTGGCATTACCATATCTACTGTGGCCAAACTCTGCTGTTTTGAAGGTAACCCTTCTCACATACTTCCTTTTTTGGTTGCCACTCTCCTCCTCCAGAGCCCGCCGCCGCCTGTTCCTCTGAGTGAAACGGGACACAGTAGGAAGAGGAGCAGCAGACACAGGAAGAAGCGGAGCTGCGCCTGCACCGGATGCTGCGGTACCAGAAGCTGCCATCACCACTGGCACAGTCATGTTTGGGTTCAGAACGTGCCTAACCCAGCTGCTGAAACAGGCTGTGCAGTTTCTGATGCTGTGGGACCAGGTACTGTGGGCGCAGGTGTGATGGGGCGCTCCCTGATGCGCCGGCGACCAGGCCGCAGAGGAGGAGCCTGTCCTTCCTGATTTGGTGGAAGTACCAATGTGTGTCTTGGGCCTGATATGACTGGTGCTTCATCCAGTGGTTCCCTCGGAGCAGTAAGCCGGGTTTGAGCCACAGGAATTGAGGCAGATGGAGCCGGTCCCTGATTAAGGACACTCAATTCCTGACTCTTCTGCTGCCGTTGAAACCTGAAAATACATCATTTGTATTATATGTGTTTAGAAGTATTTACTTCATTTGAGGCAAATAGTGTACCCTGCCTACCACTGAATGAGTGTCCGCTGGTTTAGCTCAAAGAGCTGGATCGTGGTTTCCTCCATCAGCCTGGTGCTCTTAAGCACCAAATCTCGGATGTGGTGGTAATCGGTGAGGATTTTAGACCACCTGGGGTTGCTCACTCCAGCCTTTTTGGTTGTTGACCTGTGTAAAGCGCACAGCTTTACACATATGGCCTCAACTAAGCGGCTGGTACTAGGCCACTGAGCTGGCCCCCCAGGATGGCCAATCAAACACCGTTTTACACTCTCCACACCCGGGGTGACTCCAGATCGCTTTGGTGCCTTAAAGCGGCCGTGTGTCAGTCGAGGCTGATGTCGAGGCTGGTAGTTAACCCGTTGTTTGTCACCATCAGGAAGCGCTGCCCACAGCCGGAAGGCCTCTGTCACCTGCAGCTCAGTGAGGTAAGAAGCCTCACGAAGACCCACAAGGTAACCAGCCAGTTCCTGGACCTTGTCCCACCCAGTGACACCATCAGGGCCAATAACTGCTCCCTAGTAAATGCAGATTAATGTTAATATATGTGCAATAAAAGCTGACCAAAAGTTAAAAGGCCATTAAAATGTCTTACCTGAGGCTCGTTGGATGGACTGCTTCCAGGATCCAGTGCAGCCTGACAGATGTCAGACGGCTGTGACAGCACTAAGGAGGCAGAGGCAGGATGCTGTCCTTCTCCATCACTGGACGTGGATGGGTGGGGTGGAGCAGAGGCCTGAGGACTGGTTGTCAAAGATGGGGGGCTCTTTTGAAGATCATGGCAGGGGTCATCCTCACAGAGCACTGATACTGTGATGTCCTCCATGATCTCCTCCTGAAATCCCTCATCTTGCAGGTCCTCGTCATTTATTTGCTCCACCAACCTGTCCTCCTCTTCAGGGTTCTGGAGCACTGGAGTCAATGTTTTGCCTGTCTGGCTGTACAGATACTCCACCCCCAGCAATTCACCTACAAGAAAAAAACAAAAAAGAAAGTGTTCTTAATATTTTGTCCAGAACATAAAAGGTTATACAGATAATGTTTCAAAATACAAAAATGTGGATTGATGAATAAATGATTTATATTGGTGTTAAATGAGTATTTCTTGCCTGTGTATACTCCAGGAGGGCGGTAGCGCTCATCCCAGGGCTTCCCAAACACAACTCGGCTGAGCTGGTCCACAGCCTCTCGCAGGGCACTGCCATATGATCGGATGGGAGAGGCTCCTTTTACAGCCTCTTCCATCCGATCTTCATTCCATCGCATCAAGCCTTCAAGGAGATAGGCCTGAAAATGTGCATCACTGGCACTGGTTCCTAAAGGTTAAATAAAATAGGAAAAAGGGTCACACACACACGCAAGATATGTGCTACATTTGAGGTACTATGAGGTTACATGCAATAGAGTTATGTAAATACATGAAAAATCATCATTATAACCAGAATTAATGAGGAAAAGTAATTAAATTAGTTTCTTGCGAGATAAGATCTGTTCTGACATCAGAAAAGGACTGTAATATTACTGTAGAATGTGACATTACTTTAAAGTAATGGAAACAGTTACAGTGCTTATAATACTTAAAGAGACACTGTAATCCATATGGGATACCTGGGATGAAGCGGTTCAAGTGGAGGTGGAAAGACTCCAGGGAGGTAGAGCCACGGGCACACCTGTAGCAGCACAGCTCCACACCACCTTTCTTCAGTGTCCCCTTCTTAATGTAGAGTGGGAAGTTCTCTGGGTCTTGGATACACAGTACATGTTTCTGCTGTTCTTTCCATATTTGCTGGATCCGATCATGGTCCAGTAGAGGAACTCCCAGAGTGTCCTTCCCATCCACACTGTCAAAGTGATCAATCAGTGATCCAATCAGGCTGGTGGTCTCCTCCATCCCTCTGGTCCTCCTGCGGCAGTGCAGTGCCAACTCCCTCCGGGTAATGCGAGCACTGAGTGCCTTTTCTGAGAGGTGGCCGGTCTTCTTTGCTGCTAGCTCCCCCTCCTTTGCACGGCGAAGAGCAGCGACATCCTCTGGATCCCATTCAAAGATGCACGTGGACAGACGTGCCATGAAGACTCCATAGAGTGGATGAGCCTCTGTTGTGACACCTGCAGCAAATCGGCGCATAAAATGCCAGATGTCAAGGCGCACTTCGAGGTCATCCCACTCTGAAAACATGGCCTTAACACGAGACTGGCCATGCTGACTGCAGCAGTCTCTGTCCACATACATCACTTTTGGGGGCATCTGTCCTGCCTCCCGATAGCGCTTCATCAGGCCAGCTGCCATGGCATCCAATCCATGTCCCTCGGCAGCTGTGAGCACAGAGACAAGGACTTGGCCGTGCTCATTTCCCACATTTGTGCACCAAGCAGCTGTCCCTGAAGCAGCCCCAGCAAGTTTCTTTGTGACCTATTTGGAAAAGGTCAAACAGAGTGTTCATTATGCACGCAAACATATTTATATCTGGCCAACATTCTGTATAGGTAAAATGCTGTGATACCTTTTTAGTGGAGTCAATCTTGAGCACAGACCCAATGACAGATGTAATTTTGGCCTTGACCTCATGCAGTCGCCCCAGAACATCCCTGGCGTATACAGCTAACAGCCACTTAGGTTTAGGTATGGCAGGTAAGGGAGGAGGCTCAAGGAACACAGGAGGCTGCACAAGGGAGGACTTTGCAAATGGCTCACAGGCAGTGAGGTACTGCAGTACACGCTGCGTCCATGCCTCACCATGTTGCTCCATCAACTTCTTGTGAAGCTGAGTCACACTGTTGCCCAATGTCCTCTCCCTCATCATCCTCACCACCCGGTTGTCACATGAGTATCTAATGAAAGACCAGTGTAATAACACAAATGCAGTTTTTGGTTAAACAATAACACAAATCAAAGCACCTAATAATGTTTGATCTTAATTATGAATTACCTGTATGTCAATAAAGCGGGAAACTGACTGCGGTGGCCCATATCCAGTTGTCCTAAGATGTCTTCGGACCAGGCTGGATACTTTTTTGTGCAGCGTTTGCACTCCAAGTACTCTGTTGCAAGGTCATACCACCCGTCGATGTCTAAGACCCTGCGCACAGTACGATACAGTCCTGCCGCTGTTAGTCTGTGTTTACCACAGTCTGGGCGAACACAGACAAGAGGGAACTGCCACATCTTCAGCGGCATCCATAAAAAAAGGGGCCGACAGAAGAAGAGGTCAGGTGAGGCGGGCAGCTGACTGTGAATGAGAGGGGGCTGAGGAGGATGCCACCAAAGCTTCAGCTGGGGCACTAGCTCTGGCTTGCCAGTGTGTAGGTTGGCCTTGAAGAGGGTCTTACGGATCCACTCCTGCTGGAAAGGTGGAAGCTGATCCTTCCAGTGACGAGGGAGCTCAGTAGGTGGCTGATGATGTGGAGGGTCTGGTATTTTTACCACTAGAGGCGGACCAGCACGGGCCTCTGAATGAGCAATGGCTGGAGCTTTTGAAGGAGAAATGCAGAAAAAAATAATATATAAGGATGAGTGTTGTATTTGATCGCAGTCCACAATCTGCCTGCACAGCATACATTTGGACAAGCATTAATAGATTATGATTCTAATTAATAGTTAGACATAAAAAATAAGAGACCACTGTGGTTTCTTATTTTTTCCAGAGCTGTATTTGAAAAGGATTAGATGGAATAGAGCAAAAAAATAAGTTGTGATGAATTTAGTATAAAGTAGTGATGCCCACAGACATGAAGCGTGCACACAGTTGCAGTGATGAAAAACAGACTGTGATCATTAAAAAAATTAATCTCCTCCGTCCTGTTCAGGGGATTAGACAGATAGTGAGTGAGAAAAGCAAGTGATGTTAGTGAAAATGTTATCCAATGATTGTTTCTCAACGGGAAACACAAATGAAAACACCAACACCTTTGGATACCCTTGAGGTTTTGAAGAGGTGCACTCAAAGAATGCATCCCGCTTGAAGCTTGATGCGACATAATCCTGTACTGTAAACAAAAATATTTGAAAAAACAGTGATTTTTTATTCCTCAAAAATAATACTTCACAGTGTGTTTTCACTAAACATTTTCATAATATTTGCATTTGTGTCGTATGCCACACCTGTATTCTGCTGTGCTTCATATTGTGACACTGCAGATACCAGCTCCTCATCATCGTCTTCAGCAAAGTCACCCGCTCCAGAAGGGGCAACAGAAGTGCCTGCAGCACAAATAAAAAATGTTATTAGCATTTATTAATAGGTTAATAAAATTATTACTGTTGACAAGACACAAGGACAAACAATGTACGATGTTACTTACCAGTAGGGAAGAGCGGCCTTTGTGCCAAATGTTTGGCTGGGGGTTCTGTTGGCAGAGTGCACTGCGGTACTGGGGCTGGAAACAGCAAGTGGATAAGTCTGTGTAGTCTGTCATAATGATAACTGAATACATATACAGTACATGTTGCACAGTTACACTCACAGGGTTTAACTGGTGACATCAGTTTTTTAGCCAGCTGTGAAGGAGACAAATGTTTGCCACGCGCCAACAGTGCTTTCACAGTGCCAGTCTTCCACACACCAGTTTGGATGGCAGCAGGTGAAGGAGCAGACATGTGGGAGGCTGCAGGTGTAGGTGCAGAGGCACTGGAGGCTGCAGGGGTAGGTGCAGAGGCACTGGAGGCTGCAGGTGTAGGTGCAGGCTGACATGCTCCAGCAGAAGCCCTTCTTTTCAAGACGTATGTCTTGAAAATAGCCATGTTGGTTTTGGGCCTGGCATCTGCCTTGATCAGGTACTTGATGAGAGCCTGGGCCTCCTTGCTCTGGTCTTCATAGACGTCCTTCATGGACCGGCCCTTGAAGTCTCCAAACTCTACCATCAAACATCCCTGGTCTCCAGTTTCCCGGGCTTCTGCTTGCAATTGCTGCTTTCTTTTAAACTTCTCCAGTTCCTCTGCCATCTCTCTAATAAGAGATGTGTACTGGATGAACAGCTGCTTATTTTGTGACAGGGGGTTTGCCTGCATCGTCTCTTTAGATATGCTGTCCATCAAATACAATGCATACCCCAGAGAGTTTTCCAGGAGCCATCTAAATCGCTGGCCCTGGTACTTCCCAAACTGGAGCTTGCAGTGAGCAAGCACCAAAAACTGTTCACTGGGGTCTCCACCGTTTACACTCACAAAAGTTCTGGCCTCCGCCAGCACTTCCTCTTCAGGTTTGGCCCTTCCAGATTCCACATTTTGCGTTCGCATCGCCTCCTCTGATGGCGCCATGAGGAGACGCTGTGATGTGGCCGACTGCCGCTTAAAAACCGGATAAGCATACATTTTCTGAAATGAAAATCAGAACAACACTATTACCCCTGAAAGATACCTGTACTTTTAGAGTGTGATCATTTAACAAGCTACTTCATTTCCCCACAGGGATTGATAAAGTAATTCACACTACTATGATAATGTGTACTACTGTGTCTCCTACAAAGCAAAACCATGTTATTTTCATTGAGCTATTGTATTGTACCTTTATTTAAATATTTGTAGAGGTAAGTTGTTAAAGGGGAGGGATTGTAATAAAACACCCACCTGAAAACAAACCATTTTAACATCATAACATAACATAACTTAATTTGTAAGAGTAAAAAGTATTCTATTTTGATTTATTCTGATGTATTTTGAAAACCCCAATGTCTGAATCCTTAACTTTACTATATTAATGTTAAAACTGGAATTTCTGAACTGATCAATATCCTACGTTTATAGTTTATAGAGATAGTGAATGACCTCCTGGATTAGCCTACATGTAGGCTACTTTACATCTACAAAAAGCGGTTTACACCATTACAAGGTATTACATGCATATTAGTACGTTATGTGTACATTACATAAAACGAACAATAGAGCAATATCTACCAGTTTACAGAGAATCAATTGCACGTATAGCCTGTTAGCGGGTGGCCATGATAGCGATAGCGATCAATGGTAGTGACATTTTTTGGTCGGTATTTAGAGGTTGACGGGTACGTCGAAGAAAACGTGTGCTATATAATGTCCAATCGCTATATCGCTATGTCGGCCTGTTTTGTTTTCTTAAGGTACAGACTGTATCTGAACAGACAATGGCCGATTTATAGTAAATTAAATAAGGTGAAGTAAACTTCATCTTACCGTTTTCACGAGGAAGGGTCAAAAGTAAGCCACAGTGAAGGAACGCGATTGGTTGGTCAAAAGTAAGCCCAGGGAAAGGAACGTGATTGGCTAATGTGGGCTTACTTTGGGCTTACTTTGGCTCGACTAGCGCGATGCAGTAAGCGCAATTTAGCATGCGAGAGGTAGCGGGATCGATGCCCCCATCCTCCAGCCTGCATTTTAAGAGGGAGGGTGTAGCTGGATGGATGAGGATGATTGGATAATGTAGTCGACTCTCACCCAGCAGATCAAGTCCCAGAGGTTACAGCATCATTTATTAGCTGAGTTTCCCCTCAGGGAAGCTGCTGTTTACAAGCTGTTTACAGAGAGAAGCAAGAAAACAACAGTCAGCATCATCTTCCATAAAAACACATGACAATAACATGTGAGACAGAGAGTTTATGATCAGTGCTCCCCCTGCTGGTTAGGACATATGATGACATTTTAAATGTACCAGTCAAAAGTCACTCAGTGGTTTGTCTTTGTTTTTATGACTTTCTACATTGTAGATTCATCCGGAAGACATCAGAGATACAGGTTCTGCAAGCTGTGCTTCAACTGTTCCTGTTTAGATCATCACTGTCTTTTAATGTGTACAGTGGGTGCAGGAAGTATTCAGACCCCCTTAAAAGTTTCACTTTGTTATATTGCAGCCATTTGCTAAAATCATTGAAGTTCATTTTTCCTCATTAATGTCCACACAGCTCCCCATACTGACAGAAACACACAGAGTTGTTGACATGTTTGCAGATGTATTAAAAAGACAAAGTGAAATATGACATGGTCCTAAGTATCAGAGCCTTTGCTGTGACTCTCATATATTGAACTCAGGTGCGTCCATTTCTTCTGATCGTCCTTCAGATGGTTCTACACCTTCATCTGAGTCCAGCTGTCTTTGGTGATACTGATTGGACTTGATGAGGAAAGACCATTGACAGTAAAAACTATTGACAGAGCTTCCGTGACGTCACCCGTTTCTGAAGAGCCGTTCTGAGGCTCGGTGGGAGGTTCCGGGACGTGCTGACCGCCAAAACTCTCAAATATGGACAAAGAGGGGGAGCACGAGCGGGGTTTAGGGGGGCGGGCGATCGTGGGAGCAGGAAACTCACGCTGTGATACGGCAACTGCCTGTCACTCAAGCGGCAACGCCCATAATTATGCGTAAGTCCGAATACAATTGAAAAGAGTGAGTTGTAAAAAAATTCACCCCCCTACAATTGACACTAGAAGAGAACCTATCATCTGAGACCAGACTGGGCCGTAAACATGTTAATTTCTGCTGTGAAGTGGGCCATTTTAACATGGGAGTCTATGGGAAATTACTCGCTTTTGGAGCCAACCCCCAGCTGTTGCAGCGTGAATTACAAGTTTTGACACTTGGGCATGGGCTTTAACTTTGAGCCCCGAAGGTTGCCGCTTGGGAAAGACACACACCTGTCTGTATAAGACCTTACAGCTCACAGTGCAGGTCACATACTGGGTGATGACGTCCTCCTGTAGGTGTTACTGTGGAACAACTGCTCTGGATTGGGATGAGTCTGAATAGAACTTTGTTAGCTTTGTAAAGCTGTGTGGTAGTTAGAGAGGAACTGAAAAGTGTCAACAACAAGGAGTTGGTCTCCAATGGAATAAAGTTAAACATCAGGGCTCATCCGGGATTTGAACCCGGCACATGTTCTTCTTAATTTGACATTGGTAAAGATATGAACAAAGATTTCTTCTAATTGTGTCAACAAAGATTGAACACTTTGCATATCACTGTCCTCCATGAGGAGACTGTCCTTCATGAGGAGACTGTCCTTCATGAGGAGACTGTCCTCCATGAGGAGACTGTCCTCCATGTCTAGATAAGGCTTGCTGCCTAGCAGCTGGGAGAAATGTCTTTTTGTGGCTGTGGCATTAGCTCAACATTGAATCATAAAGTGTATTTGTTGCATAACAGGAAGTGGTCTTGTATTAGGGTGTGACCATCCTGAGAAGCAGAACCTCTCCTTTATAGGGGCTGTCTTGATAACTGCCTCTCATTTCCACCTGTTGTCTGTTCCATTTGCACAACAGCAGCTGAAACTGATCCACAATCAGTGTTGATCCTAACTGGACAGGCTGGTTTCACACAAGTGTGGCTGACTTTTACATTGATTCAGTGTTTCCTTTATACCCCAGTAAAGCCGGGTAGGGTTTAGGTTTTAATTTAAATTTCAAAAAATCATTTATTTGCATTCAATTATTTTTGATTGTATCCATATATAATTCATACTTCTGTCTGTGTTCTAAGAGTCTTAAAATATGTGGTTTTCCTTTTTATTTACAGTGTGCATGTCATGTGAACGTACAGTTTGTGCATATATATAAACAGTTTGATTTCCAGGTTGATGCAGCAACAGCTGCTGCTCTGACACCATTGTTCATGTCTTCCTCTCTCTGCACTGTGTTAACACACCTGAATGCTGCAGAGCATCTTCTTCTTTCCTGCTAAATAAATAATGGCCCTGTGGTCTGGTGGTGTCGGTTCACCTTGGACAGCGATGGACAGGAGGACAGGAAGGTCCGGCTGCTCTCAGCTGGGACCTGTGTGTGTCTGGGTGCACACACACCTGCAGTCTGCCCACAGTTACTGACGTAGCCACTCCGTCACACCCCAGCTGACACATGACCGCACCAGGTGGCTGCTGCTATGACAGATGGTGGTTGTCTGCATTCCTCGTTAGTATAGTGGATAGTATCTCCGCCTGTCACGCGGAAGACCGGGGTTCGATTCCCCGACGGGGAGAAAGACTTTTACCAGCAGATAGGATGATACTGACCCTGTACATTGCTGCTGCAATAGAAAACATTTCCCAGTTTGGGATAAATAAAGTATTTGTTCTGTTCTGTTCTGTTCGTCTTGTGTCTTGTGAGCTTTAGATTATATTATTTCTTGGGCTCTATGCTCTAAGTGTCCAGTGTGACGGTATCATCATGGTCTCAGAGAGAAGAGCTGAGTGTGTCTGTTCTGATCTTTGTTGTGTCTCTTCTCCTCTGTAGTTTCTGCTTGTTGCTCCGTCACACACCCTCTGCTGGTGAGCTGCGTCATTACACACAACCTCTGCTGCTGTCAGACTGTATAATAACCACTTCTGATAGGAGCAATATTCACACACCACAGTGTACAACACATTATTTATTTAGTTTCTGATGCACTATGTACAGTTTTCTTACAGACCACTTCTCCCTCCACTCACCTGTGCAATAACTGTTCATATGTAAACTGTTGATGATTCTATTCTATATTTTATTGGTAGTTTATTTTATCATATATATCTTTTCTTAACTTATCCTTTGCTGTCTGTACCTGCTGTTGCAAAAATGCAATTTCCCCATTGTGGGACTAATAAAGGTTTCTTAATCTTAATCTTAAGACTGTCTGGAGGACACACAGAGTGGACATGGGTCACAGAGTGCTGCTGCTGTTTGTGTCTCTGCAGCATGGGCAGCTGCTCTTGCTCCACTCGTCACCGGCTGATTGTTCACACCTGTGATCAGTCATCAGCCAATCCTGCTGCAGCTTCCATCTAGTATATGTGTCCAATGAAAGCTGAGCAACATGTCAGCTACACACATAGAAACACTACACATAGTTTGTCATATAAATAACATGGATTGAATCATGTTGTACAGTCAATGGAAACAAAAAGCACTGAGAGTGGTGCTGGTAGTGCAGCAGTGGATGGAGGCTGAAGTGCTGCCACCTAGTGTCAATATTTGGTATTAACTCTGACTACATATTCCACCTTTAACTCTCTGCCATATATACTGTGCCATGTGTGAAGTGATAATAAAATGTGAATGTGAATTTATTGTAAAGAACTTTACTTATTATCCCTGTTATAAGTGAGCAGTGTGTGTGTGTGTTTGATGGAGTGTGTAATGTCTGCTCAGTGTTACTGATGCTGCTGTGTGTGATCTGAAAACTGATCAAACTGTGATGTGTCTGATGCTGACAGAAGAATCAGAGGTCAGACAGTCGGATCCTCCTCTGTGACACCTTTAACATCATATCAGAAATCTCTGTCTGCTTCTGGTACATGCAGCTGATCACCAGCAGGGGGCTCACTGCTTTGCTGTCACTCAGGGGGCCTGTTCTGTCTGCCACTGGGATATGATGAGGTGAACTTCAGAGTTTGAATAGATTTCATTTGTCATGTGTTTATGATCATTTTATGAATCAGTTCAAATAAAGGAGACTCACTGAAGTCACAGTTTAGTGTTTTAATACTTATACACACTTATTTTGAAGCTGCTATCAACTTGATGAGTCTTCCTGTTGAAGCACGAGGCAGGACGTGTGTCAGAACATCCATGAACTGAGTAGATTAAGAGGAAAAGCTGATGTGTCACAGCTGCTGGTTGTGTTCTTTCAGTGTCTCCATCTTGATGAAATGAGGCGTTTTACTTCCTCCAAGTAGAGTGGACCTGGCTCACAGAGTGCTGCTGCTGTCTCTGTCTCTCTGTGAGCACCATGTTAAACAGCAGGCATCACATCAGTCTAATCTCCCAATCTGAGAGAGAGCTGTCATCAACAGCAGGAAGTGCAGGAAGCTCATGGTGTGCAGGCCTCTGATGTGTGGAGGCTGTTGGCTTGTAGCAGCCAACAAGAAGGGAGTTTGTAAAAGTTCTCTGTAACTTTAGATGTGAGGATTCAGAAAGAACTTAGATCAGATATGTGCAGCACTTGTGCAACAGATACTCCAACAGTGACAGCTCTTCTGAAGAAAGCCTGAGGAGCTGAGACCTGGATGAGACACTGATACAGCTTTGCTCTGCTGACAGGAAGGATGAAGGCTGACCACACACACACACACACACTGACACACACACGCACATATAGACACACACACACACATACACACACACACACACACACATACATAACACAAACATATAGACACACACACGCTCTTACAGACACACCACACAAACACACATAAAGAAACACACACATAACACATTCTTACACACACACACACACATATATAGACACGTGCACACATAGACGCAACACACACACCAACACACACAATCATACACACACTCTTACAGACATGCACACACATTTATTGTCACACCGGCTCAGAAAGTGTGACACATTGGGGAGGACAAACACAACTTTAACCGTTTGACCATTTTATTGAAGAAAGAACAGTAGTTGTATACCAACAATTGACTAACAAGGAAATGTGCAAACAAAATACACCGCCATGCCTGCAGCAGGCTGGAGAGAGAGCAGCCCTCCTAGTAGGCCAGACGGGGAGAGAGAGAGTGAAGCAAACAGACTGGGAACTCTTAAACCGTCTCCAGCTCGTCAGCACAGGAGAGCTGCATAAGCTCAGGATCAGCTCCACCCAGCAACCTCCTGCACACACAGGGGAGAGACAGCAGCAACAACACAACACTCCCTGAGAGGCCAACACAGGGCCACAATATAGACACTGACACACACTAACACACAGACACATGCACACACACATATACAGACACACACACACACAATACACTGCTTCAGACACACACACTGCCTGCTTCAACTGTGGAAAGGCTTCCTGTGCGTCAGTGCAACAGGCTGTTGGGCCTTTGCAGGATCCTGCAGGGTCGACCCCAAAGTTCAGACTCACAGTTCATAGCAGGACTGAGCTGGATGCAGTCACAGCTCCTCACTGTGTGCAGCAGCTGGACTGAGCTGAACACTGGACTCAGACAGATTCAACATCCACACGCCAGTCACTGGAAGCCTTCAGAATGCTTCTCTCCTCACTCAGCTTCCAGTCCAGATCCAATACCTTACTGCAGGTGAGTGACGGACCTGTCAGCTGTGTGTTAGAAATGCATGAATAAACAGCAGCTTCATGTTGATGCAGGACGTATGAGGTCGGAACACTGATGAGATGAAAAGATTCAGAGGAAAAGGCAGAAAGAGCAGAGCTGATAAGTCACATGACTGATGCACTGACACGCTCTCTAGTCAGCTCCAAAACACCACTCAGATCCATCCACCATTCCAGAGCTGCTCTCAAAGGTGATCTGGAATGACAGCTGACAGCAGAGAGAGGAGAGCTTTAAATGTACTGCTACAAGCTGATTGGCTGCATGAGCAGCGAGGCAGCGACTGATTGGTGGAAGAGCTGACTAGAGAGATCAGTGAATCAGTTTGAGCTGCTGTTGTGCAAATGGAACAGACAACAGGTGGAAATGAGAGGCAGTTATCAAGACAGCCCCTATAAAGGAGCTTCTCAGGAGGGTCACACCCATTGACAGTAAAAACTATGGACAGAGCTTCCGTGACGTCACCTGTTTGTTTCTGAAGAGCCGTTTTGAGGCTCGGTGGGAGGTTCCGGGACGTGATGACCGCCGCCATGTTGACAGCGTCACGTCACCAAAACTCTCAAATATGGACAAAGAGGGGGAGCACGAGCGGGGTTTAGGGGGGTGGGCGATCGTGGGAGCAGGAAACTCACGCTGTGATACGGCAACTGTCTGTCACTCAAGCAGCAACGCCCATAATTATGCTTAATTTTAAGTCAGAATACAATTGAAACGAGTGGGTTGTAAAAAAATTCACCCCCCCTACAATTGACACTAGAAGAGAACCAATCATCTGAGACCAGAATGGTTTTTTGTACCAGGCCGTAAACATGTTAATTTCTGCTGTGAAGTCGGCCATTTTAACATGGGAGTCTATGGGAAATGACTCGCTTTTGGAGCCAGCCCCCAGCTGTTGCAGCGTGAATTACAAGTTTTGACACTTCCGCATGGGCTTCAACTTTGAGCCCCGAAGGTTGCCGCTTGGTCACACCCTAATACAAGACCACTTCCTGTTATGCAACAAATACACTTTATGATTCAATGTTGAGCTAATGCCACAGCCACAAAAAGACATTTCTCCAGCTGCTAGACAGCAAGCCTTATCTAGACATGGAGGACAGTCTCCTCATGGAGGACAGTGATATGCAAAGTGTTCAATCTTTGTTGACACAGTTAGAAGAAATCTTTGTTCATATCTTTACCAATGTCAAACTAAGAAGAACATGTGCTTTGTGTTGTTCTTCCACCGACTGAAACATGAAAAATAAGAGGTCACACATGGCTCGTTGGTCTAGGGGTATGATTCTTGCTTTGGGTGCGAGAGGTCCCGGAGGACGTCATCACCTGCACTGTGACCTGCACTGTGAGCTGTAAGGTCTTATACAGACAGGTCTGTCCTCATCAAGTCCAATCAGTATCATCAAAGACAGCTGGACTCAGATGAAGGTGTAGAACCATCTGAAGGACGATCAGAAGAAATGGACGCACCTGAGTTCAATATATGAGAGTCACAGCAAAGGCTCTCTGCGATTCCACCACTAGATGTCAGCATTGCACAGCATTGGTGGTTCAGTTCAGATTGAGAGAATACAAAGAGTGTGCAAAGCTGTCATCAAAGCAAAAGCTGGCTGCTTGGAAGAATGTCAAACATCAAACATATTCTGCTTGGTTTAACACTGTTTGTTCACTACATCATTCCACATGTGTTCCTTCATAGCTCTGATGTCTTCAGGATGAATCTACAATGTAGAAAGTCATAAAAACAAAGACAAACCACTGAGTGACTTTTGACTGGTACATTGTACATTGTCATCATATGTCCTAACCAGCAGGGGGAGCACTGATTATAAACTCTCTGTCTCACATGTTATTGTCATGTGTTTTTATGGAAGATGATGCTGACTGTTGTTTTCTTGTTTCTCTCTGTAAACAGCTTGTACGACACACTGCTGTCCTACAGGAGCACATTCAGCGGTAGACTGAGACTACCGAGGAGCAGCACAGAACGCCACAGGAGGTCCTTCCTGCCAGTGGCCATCAGACTGTATAACTCCTCTCCTTTCTGTAGGGAGAAGCGCTAGATAATCATGTCAGGCATCACTGTCATTCCCTCCACTTGTCTATATTTATGTTTACTTAGCACCTTACATCTCCATATTTGTATCCATGTATCATATATTGTGCTCATACTGAGTACTGTACTCTTATTTTGGATTATAGTGACACTTATACTCTTATACTCTGTACTTAACTGCATTTAATGTAACATGATACCTCTGGCACAAGAATTTCCTTCGGGATTAATAAAGTTTTATCTTATCTTATCTTATCTTATCTTAAACAGCAGCTTCCCTGAGGGGAAACTCAGCTAATAAATGATGCTGTAACCTCTGATCTGCTGGGTGGGAGTCCACTACATTATCGATCCATCCTCATCCATCCAGCTACACCCTCCCTCCTAAAATGCAGGCTGGAGGATGCGGGCATCAATCCCGCTACCTCTCACATGCTAAGCACGCACTCTACCATTTCAGCTAATCCCCCTTGTATAAAGGGTCAATTGCAAGTCAATCAGGACTGACTGCACTACATGAAGTGTACTAGTGAAGTATTGGAAGCATCAGACTTTTAATCTGAGGGTCCAGGGTTCAAGTCCCTGTTTGGGCAGAACACTTTGTACTCCCTCTTGCTTGTACTTCCCTTCCCTATCTGTTAATGTGCTTGGACAGAGCTCTGTGAACAGCCAGCCTCTTTGCGTCTTGCCCTCCTTGTGCAAGGTGTCAATGGTCGTCTTTTGGGCAACTGTCAAGTCAGCAGTCTTCCCGTGATTGTGCAGCCTACAGAACTAGACTGAGACCATTTAAAGGCCTTTGCAGGTGTTTTGAGTTCATTATCTGGTTAGAGTGGCTCCAGGTGTCTTCAATATTGAACCTTTTCAGATATTCTCATTTCCTGACCTACTGAATGTGGGTTTTCCATTAATGCCTACAGCTGGACCAATGCACAGACTGTGGACTTCTCCATAGACTGATCTGTGTAGATAGGACACCAGTACTACTGTCCAAACTGTCTTAAGTTGGAATGTTTATGACACCATCAAGTGATGATCCTGTGTCAGGACGTTGACCTTAAAAGATGAAACGACGAGGATGGGATTCGAACCCACGCGTGCAGAGCACAATGGATTAGCAGTCCATCGCCTTAACCACTCGGCCACCTCGTCTGTCTGATTAACATGTGTTCACGGCTTCGAGCGAAAATACGCTTGAACAAGGTCACAGCTTTTGCCTTAAACATAAGCATCTTGACAAACTTTGACAAACATTGAAGGCCAGTTTTTGGAGTAGTTGTTTGGTTTCTCCATTGTACAGATCAGAGCATGCCTCACTGCACTGGACTGCATGTGTCCAGGGGTGGACTGCATGTGTCCAGGGGTGGCAGTAACTGATTACAAATACTCAAGTTACTGTAATTAAGTAGTTTTTCTGGGTACTTGTACTTTATTTTTAAGCCAGTACTTTTACTTGTACTTAAGTACAAATGTAACAAAATAATGTACTTCACTATTTTTAACACCACAATTCGTTACTGAGTACACTTATTATTTTCTTCTTAACCAATAAAGATACCAGTTACAAACTGACCAACATGGCTGATGTCGTGACCTTCCCTGGTCACCCCGGATTGTCAGACTCCGTCTTCTGTAATCAGAACATTGAGTGAAAGAAAATACCCTGGGTTTTGTAGTTTCGCCTTTTGCAAAAGGGAGAACACCTAGTGACCACAGGCCTCTCAGTCTGCTTCACTCCCGTCCATACGTGTTCTGCCCCTCCCCTGGACACAGGCTTGTTTTATTGAAAGTTGAGGTACATTTGCATAATAGATAAACAGTTCTTCAAGACCCTCGTTGGTATTCCCATATTGGGACATGTTGCCCCTTTATCTCCACCTACTAATTATCATAATGTTATTTATGACTGTGAAACACTCTGTTTCCCTCCTATGTTGGATGATTTATCTTACGTCCACCTTCACCACAAAAAGGGCTCCAGTAATATAAACATCCTCCCTAACTCTCTGTAAGGGTGTATGTGTGTGTGTGTGTGTGTAGAGAGTCCCCCTTTTTCTCTGAGTAAAAGCATACATACGAGTAAATATGTGCTCTGTATCATGTCAGCGCGTAGGTAAACAGTAAACATGTGTTCAAAGCTAATAAAAAGTTAGTGAAAAGTTAGTGATCATTCACCATGTCTCGTTAATCTGTCCTAAGCTTGCACCTGTAACCATAAGGTTTACACAAGAAAAATCTGTGGAAAACACAGGATGTTTCTCAGATAGCTTGGTGATGGGGAATATAACATCCCATTCCATGCATTTTTTAGGGGAAACCGAGCGAGCCATAACTAGTATAAAACAGTCGGTGGTCAGAGAAGCTGGCACCACCTGTAACAAAGGTCTGGGTCCCAAGCAGACCACACAATCAACTTGGAATGCATTAGCTGACTATTCAGCTAATAAAAACCAATTATTCCTGTAGCAACCTGAAACCATTGAGCAGTAGACAATCCTTCTGTTCCTGATACAATAACAACCCCTCCTGAATTAGCATAATTCTTACCAGTCACTAAGCTCCCCTGCACTGCTGAACTCTCTGGGATTGTGGAGGTGGTTGTATTAGGCAGACTATGTGTTTGCCAAAATCCCACCATCCAACAGGGGTCATGACCTACAAACACAGCACAGACAAGGAACCATGTGCCATTCTGTGTTTCGGGAAGTATTAGTGGAGTTAGTGCATGGATCAGATAGTACAGTGTGTTGACCCATCTGTAACAACACATAGACCGTCAGGAGGAATAGAACCACAACCATGATTATAACCAATAGGATAATATAAAAATAATATAAGTAACAAGTAGAGCAGTATAAAGATTAATAATATAAAAAATGAATATGTAGTTTATACCTCTGTCCAGGGAACTCGCAGTGTAACCAATAGATCAAAAAAATTATGAACAACCCTAATATGGTTATCCCAACAAGAAAACAAATACATGTTATACATCATAGTATGTGGGGGTATTTTAATCGGTCGGTCTTTCACCGTTCCCGCCCCCAGATACTCCTAACAACTCAAATATAATGAAAATTGTCCTACAGTAAGAATGTTCAAAATTGTGTTTTATCAGTTCATGTATGTGTTCCTGTCCGTCTGCCTCGTCGTCCAGCGCCCCGCCTGATTCTCTGGTCCTCTCGTCCCTCAGGATGTGTTTTCTTTCTTCAGATCCCTGGGGTTAGACTACCCGGGATCCTGGATTCCTGTCAGGGGATTATTCTGCCCCTTTTTGTGACAGGATCCGTATCTGAATCAGCCGATTCAGACTTCTGCGCCCTCAGATCAGCGTGGACGTCCTGTAGAGATCATTGAGGCTCCTCTGCAGCTGCACTGGCTCCAGTGGAACCAGGTGTCCCCCTTTCCTCTCAGCCGAACTGTGTGTGAGGTGCGTCCCGTCACCTGATAGGGACCTGTCCACCTTGGCTCCAACCACTTCTTTTTGATGACCCTCAGGAGTACCCACTCGGCTAAATACTAACACCAAAGCTTTAAATTCATTATGGTTTATATTAATATCATACTACATACTCTTTCAGTCTCAGCCGGCCAGCTGGTCCAGGAAACTATCAACCTGTAAGAAGCTCATAAGGTGTAGATTATATGGCGTTATTACCAGAACATCAATACAATGGATAATATTTGAACCCATATAAATTTGGTCTGTGCACAGATTTTAGCCAATTTTTGTTTTAGGTTTGATTCATCCTTTCCACCTTTCCTTGAGACTGTGGATGATAAACAGTACCAAAAGCATGCTTCAGTCCCAACATAGCCTCCACCTGCTGGAGGTCTTTATTTTTGAAATGTGTTCCATTGTCAGATCTGATTTTTTCAGGAAAACCATGTCTAGGGATGTAGGTGTTAATCAGAAATTTAATGACAGTTTTGCTGTCCTCCCTTTTCGCAGGACAGGCTTCTGGCCATCCTGAGTATGCATCAACACACATCAAAATGTATCTGAATCCCCTCACAGAGTTAATCATGTCAGTGTAGTCAATGATGATTTCTTTGCCCGTCTTGGCCTCTAGTGGGTAGTGTCCTGCTTCTGGTTTGATGGTTGGTCTCGGATTGTATTTATTACACTGATCACATGTTCAAATTACATACTGAGCCATGTCTTTCATGTAGGGGTGCCACCAGTGCTCCAGATTTCTTAACATCTGAGCTACCCCCACATGGCCTAGCCCATGTGCTTCTTCCATGGCAGTTTGTCTCAATCCAGGTGGCAGTATGGGTCGTCCATCCGGTCCCCTCCATACGCCTCCTGTGTCAGTGGGGTGAGTGTGAATGTCTCTGAGTTTACATATGCGACTACACTATGTGTTGTGAGTACATACAGCTGGTGTCCCATGACCATGTGTTCAGTTTTCTGAATTAGCTTAGCTATTCCTGCATGTTGTGTGCACTGCGGGTGTCTTTTTTCCATGTTGTCTAAGAGGACACTGATGTACATCAGTATTACTCTCTCTCCCCCTTTTCTCTGGAACTCCTTCTGCAAACTTCCTCTATCTTTCACCATCAACTTTCACAACATCTTTCTGCCAACAACTTATCTACAGCATCCTTCATAAGAATCACTTCTGCCGCTGCAGTCTTAGAGTCATAAGTCTGGTTCAGTATTCCGCCTAAGACCGTCAGCTGTTCTTCTACCGTCTTTAGTGGGCTGTGCGGACCCCACCTGTCGTCAGTCGTGTCTCGGTGCACACTTAAGTCCATGTCGTCAGTCATTAAAGTCTTAATCTCGTGCTCACGTAGGAATTACAAAACTATAGTTTAAGTTCAAATTTACAAAACTGCAGTTACAATGTTTCTATGTCCTCTACCAAACTATGTACACATCAGAAGAAAAAACTAATCCAGTTCGTGAGTGAACCTACTTCAACAGACCACTGCTTTACATTAGCACCAGTTAGGTTTCCAGCAGTGCTGCTGCTTCAGCTCACACGTCCCTGGCACTCATCCACATTTCTCATTCATGCATTACCCATAATATGAGCGCTCAGTATGTGTGTGTGTTACAGCTTCACTCTCAGCTGTGTGTCTCAGTAAGGGGTGCTTTTGAACTCACAGGACTTTCCTCTGTTCTTGTAGCCGGTCCGACTACTCACAGTTCATCTGTTCTTGCCGTCTCTCTTTTAGACGGCTCACAGTTATAAATAACAGCGTTCTTCACTGTCTAGATTCAGGCCGACTGAGAAATATGGCACGCTATGTCCCTAGTACTCAGTCCAGTGGATTTGAGACTAGCCTCTCTTCCACGACACCAGAATCTTATATGTCTGTAATTTGGAAGCCTGTTGACTTACTACAACTTCCGCCTAACTAGTGCGGTCGTTGTTTCAGTTTCCAGTCATTCCAACATTCATACCATGTGTTTGCCTGTTCTTGTTCTTTTCCTCTCTCTTTTTTTAGTGATTTAGGGTTCCTCAAGCCCCGGGACTCAAACCCAGCTTTTCCAGCCTCTCGTCAGAGCACCGGTGGAGTCGCCACACTCAGGATTTTGCAACCCCTTTTTCCTTTTCCTTTCTCTTATTCTTTATCTTTATTCTTACAAGAATTCTTTAACCTCTTTTTTTTTTGTTTCAGTCAATGTTCGTATAATTTACAGGCAGATTACTACTAAGACTTGGGACATGTTACACTTTAGAGTAGTCAATGCAGATATAAAAGGTCTGCTCACCTTATTGTTGACGCGCCACGTGTCCTCTGTCTGTTCGTAATCAACCCCTGTGTTCAATTGACGGATCTGAGAAGAATACAATTACCTTCTATCCTGGACGGGCCCCCAAAATGTCGTGACCTTCCCTGGTCACCCCGGATTGTCAGACTCCGTCTTCTGTAATCAGAACATTGAGTGAAAGAAAATACCCTGGGTTTTGTAGTTTCGCCTTTTGCAAAAGGGAGAACACCTAGTGACCACAGGCCTCTCAGTCTGCTTCACTCCCGTCCATAAGTGTTCTGCCCCTCCCTGGACACAGGCTCGTTTTATTGAAAAGTGGAGGTACATTTGCATAATATATAAACAGTTTTTCAAGACCTTCGTTGGTATTCCCATATTGGGACATGTTGCCCTGTTATTCCCACCTACCAATTATAATACTTGGTCTAACTGTTATTTATGACTGAAACACTCTCTATCCCCCCTCTGTTGGATGCTTTATCTTACGTCCACCTTCACCATAACAAAAGGGCTCCAGTAATGTAAACATCCTCCCTAACTCTCTGTAAGGGTGTATGTGTATGTAAAAACTCCCTTTTTCTCTGAGTGTAAGCATATACAATCGAGTACATATGTGCTCTATATCATGTCAGTGCGTAGGTACCCTTATATAATTCCACAGCTGCTAACTAATTAAACAAACTAAACAGCCTTATGTTATTTATCTTATTTGACAGGCAGCAAATCATTAATTAATTCACTGATTAAATGTAACTTCATACTGTCTGCACATAGGACGCAGACACATGCGCACATACAGGTGAGCACGCTTCCACAAGCGGATTGAGCTGGTGGATTAGGCTAAACTAAGCTAAGCTAAGCTAAACTAAGCTAAGGTAAGCTAACGGTTGTGACGCAACCGATCATGTGGCGCGCTTGACCGGCATCCGCAGATCAGACTGAGATATGCCGATTTTATGCCGGTCAAGCGCGCCATCTCTGATGCTAACTGACGGTAACTTCAACGGTAAATAAACAAAGCACAGAGCTCTGAGGAGCTAAAGCAGAGAGAGAACAGCTGGAGGGACACATTTGTAGCTCCAAGTCATGAAGTCAGTGTCCTCCTGTCAGAAACACTATGTGCTGAATGTCACTCTTTTCACACAGAGCCGTTGTTGTTCCGTGACATTGTCATGTTTACATACCTGTTCTGTGTAGCTTGATCTCAGGCTTCAGGAGCAGATCCAGCAGTTTGCGCTGACGGTCCAGCTCTCCCTCGTACTGGACGATAGTTTGTTCAAACACTCCCAATATTTCAGCAGCAGCAGCAGTTAGCCGCTCGCTGATAAAAGCTCTCAGAGACTCAGCAGCAGCCATTCAGATGTAATAAAACACTTACAGCGGAAAAACTTCTGTTGAACTTCTGCTGTCACTGTGCTCGTCTTTCTAGTTCCTCTTCCCCCTCCTTCTCCTTGTTCAGTTCATTTGTTTGATTGCCGTTGCTAGGCAATAAAACACTGGTTATTCACCCTCTTTCATCTTTTTTGTTTGATTTCCGTTGCTAGGCAACTTGCCGTTGCTAGGCAATCAACTCTTGTTATTCACCCTCTTTCTTCTTCTTCTTCTTTGTTTGATTGCCGTTGCTCATCTGTTGTTCATCTCACAGAGGACATTCCGGGTCAACTTCACGTTTTTTTTACAAACCATACATTTTGTATGACTTACAAATGCCAATATTTCCTTCAGACTAGGTTTCTGTTTTCTTTATATTTCATTATATTTCCATTTGAATGACTTAATTGGAATTGTGAAAAGTCTCCTACCCTGAAATGACTGAGCTGTTTCTGAGGTATTGCCGTCTCCTTCCTGCTCTCTGGCGCTTACTGTTTGTAAATGGCAGATTTCAAGCCCAGGAGACTGGTGGGAGTGCATGCAGCCTGTGGGAGTCAAATGAAAAAAAAACTGGAAGATTGTAAACAAGAAATGTATATAAGAAATGTGAATAGCTGGTTCATAGAGTGGAGGCTGACCACCATTTTAAATCTGTCCTAAAGTGCATATTGTGCAGAATCAGAAAAACCTCATTAATCCCTGCAGATGCTGCTTTGTTCAGTCACTCAACATCATAAATTATACTGGATAGTATGAGAGATGGATTGATTTCTCATGTTCACAGTCCTCCCAACATCAACAGTCAAGTGCCTCATAATGCACCTGTAGGGGCTACTGCTGTAATAAAAGGAATGACGCAAAAATGTGACATGCATTTTTCACACACATATTTCCAAGAATCCGTCTATATGTTATAATACAATAGGCATATTTTATAAATGCTGTTGCCCAGAACATATACATTGGTTTGTGATTAAACGGTACCCTAGCTTCTATATCGTATGCTCACTCAGACTTGATACGGGGCAGAATCTTGTATTCGTATATGTACTTCCAATATGAGGCGCCCTCACATTTAGGCTTTAGCTAGTTCTGTGTCTGAGTAAACACTCTTGCTTGACACACATATATGCATCAAATACAGCAAGCCATTGCCATCACACAAGGACATCTGGCATTCAGCACACCAGCTGTTTGTACTTTTATAAAATATAAGCGTTGTTGTTTTTCAGTGTTCTCAGGCACTGATGTGACATGAATAAGCATGTTTCTCACAAATGATGGTCTTGTTCCGCCTGCTATTGAGGAAACTGACAGTTAACTTTGGTCAGAGATGGGAGACAAAGCCTTATGTAGCCTTATGCCTTCGACCCTCAGATTGCCTCCTCTGCTGAGGCTTATTAACACAGACCTGTATCCATAGTAGTTCACATGTACAAGTGGCTTGGATGACGTCCCTGAAACTATGAAAGGTGGAGAAATAAATTCAACTCTGAAGAAGATAATTGTGTTGTTACAAAGCTTGTTGTCAGTATAGACTTTCAGGTATTTTCAGTCTTATGTTTTGTCACAGAACATGTGTTTACTGCAGATGTATTTATGAGAGAAGTTAAAGGAGTTAGCTCTTTTTTATGCTGCTGTAAACTAATATAAGGTTCATTTCATGCAGCGATGGGACAAAAGTTCAAAATAAAGGGGGCTGCAGGAGCCTCCTACCACTCCTCCAACCAGAAGAGATCTGGGCCAGATCCAGACGTTGAGCTGAATCGTATTCTTCGAGCCTAAGCAGAGCTCAAAATCCTAGCTCGCCATCAACCCTGGCCTGCACACAGCACAGGACCAATTAATGTGCACACAGTCCATCTATCTAATAATAATACAGTACAAATCGTATCATACATAGTTCTAAATTAGAGTTCTCATATCATCAAATATATACATACAAATATAGATATTCTATTAGTCAAATTGGGAAATAAATGTTTGCTATATTATAATATCAATTCTGCTAGTGTAGCAATATCAAACATGATCAAACATTAAAGGTCAGACAGAAATACTTTACAGACCTCTCACATTGATTCAATGTAGCACAGTTAAGGATAGTCAGAGAGACCTGGCTTTTTTCTGGACTCAGTGCAGGAGGTGGGTGACAGGAGGGTCCTGACAAAACCGACTCCCATGATGCACCACTGAGACACAGGAAGTCATTCCTGCCTGTCTCAATCAAACTACTGAACTCTGAACTGTAAGATAAGACAAGACAAGACTTTATTAATCCCGAAGGAAATTCCTGTATATTCCTGTATAAGAGTAGAAGTGTCACTCAGACACTGTACATTCATACTGGTACATTCATGTCCTGCTCTTTACTATGGAAAGGTTTTATACAGTAGTGAATATGTTCTTTAGATACAACTCAGGGATTTAAATGCTATCTAGGTATTTAGATATTTATTATATATTTCAATGTATCTTTAATTTCTAATGTCTGTAACAAAAAAGAATTTCCCCTCGGGGATAAATAAAGTCATTCTGATTCTGATTCTGATTCTGATGCTGGACAATGAGTCCACCCCCTGCAGGACGCCCTGTCAGCTCTGCAGAGCAGCTTCAGTGGCAGACTGCTCCACCCTCGGTGTGTGAAGGAGAGATACAGAAGGTCTTTCCTTCCTGCTGCTGTCAGACTGTATAATAACCACTTCTGATAGGAGCAATATTCACACACCACAGTGTACAACACATTATTTATTTAGTTTCTGATGCACTATGTACAGTTTTCTTACAGACCACTTCTCCCTCCACTCACCTGTGCAATAACTGTTCATATGTAAACTGTTTTTATTCTATTCTATTTGCGCTGGCAAACTGCACCAACAAAAACTCTTATTATGAACACTATGCCATAACATTCTGACAAAGAAAAGTTTATGTGGCAAACACACTAGACCATGTGGCCTAATGGATAAGGCGTCTGACTTCGGATCAGAAGATTGAGGGTTCGAGTCCCTTCGTGGTTGAGGTTTTATACACGTATGAAATGAGCCAACTTCTATCTGTGGTTTATCCGCAACTCACTTCCACTGCTAGAACCTTTAGTGGGTCTACTACACTACTATGCCACTATACCCGTCTTGATGGGTTCCCTCAGTGTACAGGGGTTATGGATGGGAGTCATATTCCAATTATTGCTCCTGAGGATAACCATGCTGACTATTTTTTATTTATTCAACATCTGTCCAGTCAGCAATCTTCCCCATGATTGTGTCTGCTTTGCAGGTGTTTTGAGTTCATCATCTGATCACACAATATTCTCATTTATGGAGATGCACCTGTACATGGTGGCTGATTATGATAACAAACTAATGAAGTGCTGTGAAAATGAGTCAAATATAAAAACATGAGACAGTGGGTGGCTCCTTCAGCCACAGACTTTTGTCCAGACAGGGGTCAGACTGACTGCTCTGGCTGCCTGTGGGACTCTTTTTTCGGCCAGTGATAGTCATGCAGAGGTGGATAAAGATGGCTTCCACCAGCCGGTTGCAGCTTGGCCACTGGGCCGGAGCATGTGACCCGACAAAAGACCTGGAAATTTAAGGCAGTGTAAAACTTAGCAATAATGGGTCACACCTGCTTTAAACAAAACAAGTCAATAAAGAAACAAACACAAAAATTAATTGAACATACCGTTTGGTGGACTCCACCCCTGGTGCCACCAACTTTTTTGTGGCCCTAAACCGACCCTTGGTTAGGCTATCCTGACGCCGAGGAGGGTATTTAGTTCTAGCCTTGTCAAAGTCTGACAGCACATGCCAGAGGTCTATGATGTGTCGTGCCTCCTCCTGTGTTAGGGCAAGGCTGTGGTCCTTCAGAGACACATATAGCGTGCCAACTCCTGGACTGCTGCATAGCTGGGGATGTTGTCTGGCCCAACAGAGTCCTAAATGAATGAAATGCATTGACAAACTTCAACAAAATATCTGATTGATTCTTGTAACAGCTTTCTAATATTTCATGTATTTTTCCACTGATTGTGAATATATATTGTTAAAATTATTCAAATTCTAAACTTAATAACATTCCTATGTTATTTAACTACATTTTTACATGTTATTTTGAAAAAGTAATGACCAAATGTTGCAGTACACAGACGTCTAATGTGCAATTATAAAGCCTGCAGTGGTGTGAGGTCTTACGTTAGTTGTAGGAGGTTCTGCTCTAGCCAAAATCATTTGCAAAAAGGTGAAAACTTACTGTAGATGCAGACACAGCAGCAGATGCGTCTGTGGCAAGTGGAGAGGCCCCAGTAAGCAAATCTCCTGAGCTAGCAGGAGCAGGAGCAGGAGGAGCAGGAACAGGAGCTGGAGACACGTCTGTGGCAAGTGGAGAGGCCCCAGTAAGCGAATCTCCCGAGCTAGCAGGAGCAGGAACAGGAGCTGGAGACACGTCTGTGGCAAGTGGAGAGGCCCCAGTAAGCGAATCTCCCGAGCTAGCAGGAGCAGGAGGAGCAGGAACAGGAGCTGGAGACACGTCTGTGGTGAGTGGAGAAGCTGTGGCAGTGGGACCTGTGAGTAGAGGATCTTCCGGCAAGGGTACAGTGAAGTCCTCAAACTCCTCTGGCGCCTGCTCAACATAGCCCTCATCATCAGCCACAGTCACAGTGTCTGTCTCCATGGCAGCCAATGTGTGCTTGTAGTCCTCTAGTGCAGTGCCTGTCTGGTCATACAAATATTCCACCCCAATAAGCTCTCCTGAAAATCACACAAACATACACAAACACATCAAATTATATGTCATGTACAAACAGATGCAATAAACTTAATAATACAGATGAGCTTTATCAGACATTAAGAAACTGTACCAGTATATTTTCTTGGTGGTGTGTAGTTCACCAGCTTCAGTCCCATGACGTTCTCTGCAAGCTGGTTGACTGCATGCCGGAGAAGGCCACTGTAAGAATGGGGCTCCACTCTTCCTTCAGCTGCCCTGCCTCTGTCCTCATTCCACCTGGCAAGTCCATCCACCAGATAGGCCTGGAAAAAGTTGGCACCGGCCAGAGTTCCTAAAGAGAAAATATATCTCTGTTATTAAATTGTGCTTAATTCTCTACACCAAACTACATTTTAGCTGTGCAAAAGTTGGGAAGAAGTTTCACCTGGGATGAATCTATTCATGTGGAGATGAAAGCTCTCCAGAGATGTTGATCCCCTGGCGCATCTGTATGTTGGCAGTGTGTGCCCCCCCTTCTGCAGGGTCCCCGTCTGCATGTACAGCTGCACGCCAGGGGGGTCCTGGAGGCAACGGAGGTGTTTTTTCTGCACCTTCCAGATCTCTACCATCCGCTCGCTGTTGATGAGGGGCACACCAAGGGTGTTGCACCCCCTGTCCCCATCATAGGCCACCAAGAGCTGGGTGATGAGTGCCTCTATCTCAGTGCTACTCCTGGCGGTCCGTCTGCAGTGCAGCGCCATCTCTGCTCTGGAGATGTGCCGCATGACAGCAGCAGTGGTGGAGGGGTGTAGGTGTCTTGCTGCCAGCTCAGCGCACTTGGCCTCCCTCAGGGCACGCACATCATCCTCATCCCAGATGAAAATACACTGGCTCAGCTGGTTCATGAAGCCAGCATAAAGGGAGTCTGTGGTGCATCCCACGGCAATCCTCCGCATGAAGTGCCACACATCGAGTCGTATCTGCATGCAGCCCCATGGTCTAAACATGCTGTGAAGATGTGTGGACCCACAGCAGTCCCGGTCCACATACAGCACCTCAGGAGGTGGTACTCCTGCATCCTGGAAGCGGCAGATTAGGCCACCAATCATTTTGCCGAGGCCATAGCCCTCACTGGCTGTCAGCACAGACATGATGACCTGGCCATGCTCATTGCCAATGTTGGTGGCCCATGATGCTGTGGAGCGACTTTCACCTGCCAGCTTCTTGACAATTTTCTTAGTGGAGTCCATCTTTAAGACTCTGCCAAAAAGCGAGGTGATGGATGCCTTGATCTCCTCTAACCTGCCAAGCACATCCTGACAGTATACCTGCATTAGCCATCGATGTTTTGGCACAGGTATCATTGCTGGCATGTTCCCAATGGCCACTGGAGCAACAAGCCCTGCAGATACGGCTCTAGCAACTCCACTGCAGTCTGTCAGTAACTGGAGCTGCTTCTGCAGCCAGACCTCAACATGCTGCTCTTCCAGCTGTCTCTGGACCTGGCTGCTGCTGTTCCCCAGGCCTCTCTGCCGCATAACGTGCATATCACATCCCAGCTTGGCTGTGAGCAAACAGGGGAACTGCATGCGATGGCCGATGTCCAACTGGTGGATGATGTTGCTCGCCCAGCTTATGACTTTCCGCTTGCACCCCTTACATGAAGATACTCCGCCACCATGAAATATGTGCCACTGACACCAACAACCTGGCGTACCCTTTGATGCAGTCCAGCTGATGTTAGTTCCTCCTTCCCACAGTCTTTATGAGGGCAGAGTATCTTCATGCGCCACAGCTTCTTTGGCATCCACAAGAACAGTGGGTGGCCAAAGTACTGCTCCATTGGTGGAATGCCAGTGGGAGCAAGTGATGGCTGTGGTGGGTACCACCACATTCTGTCCACCCTGGTGAAGTCCAGCTCGGGTTGTCCAGTTCTGGACCAGTTAAACAAAGTTTTTGAAATCCACTGCTGGTCTAGCACTGGCAAGGCTGGTATCCAGCCAGCAGGGAGACAAAGTCTGCTCTCTGTTAAACAGAATACAAGATGTGCAGTGTAAGAATTTTGCTTTGTTTATTTATATATTGTTGAATTGGAACTCACGTGTTGCTACTGACTCCACCACTTGCTCTGCTGCCATGACCAGGTCCCTGTCGTCCACGTCACATGGTGGCTCCGTGGCACATGGCACTGCTGGTGCAGGGACTGGGAGGATGAGCTCTGGTGAGCCTCGCGTTGGAATGGCTGGAGAAAACATTAATGAATAAGTAAAAAAAATATATATATACTGTGTACTCTCTGTGTACTGATATTATTGAGATCACACAACTATAATTACATCATACTTACTAGGCTGAAACCTGGAGGTAGAAGAAGAGACTAGTCTTTTGACAGACATGTCAAGGCTCCTTTGGGTGAGGTTCTTTCCCGCCAGCAAAGCATGCAGTGATGTGACTGGCACACGCACTGTTGAAGGGGCTCGGCTGGTGGGTGGTGTAGCAGAGGCACTGCTGGTGGAGAGTGGGGACTGGCTTACAGTTGTTGCAGTAGAAGCAGGGGGCTGGCTGGTGGACGGCGTGGCAGAAGCACCACCAGGGGTTGGCACTGCAGAGGCTGAGGCAACACTGATGGTAGGTGTAGCCTTGGCAATGGTGGAGGAAGATGTGTGGGTGCTCGCCCGTTGGAGCTTAATGGAGATAGCCTCCCGGCCCTCAGGAAACAGCTCCATGTAGCGGCGGAAGGCTTCCTTATTGGCCCTGTTGTTAATGGAGTCCTTCACCTCACCCTTCTCACTCTCCCTGATCATTGAGGCCACCAGGTAACCACCATACCCCAGAGCATTTTCCAGCACCCATTTGAATGTCTGCCCCCTAAACATTCCGACCTGCAGCTTATGTAGACCCAGCACACACACCTTGTTGTCTGGGTCGAGGCCTTGTGCAACTGCAGCCTGTCTGGCCGACTCCAGCACCTCCTCTGGTGAAAGAGGACGAGACCATGGCTGGGCCCTGCTCTTCACCCGGCCAGCATCATGGGAGTCATTTAGGATTATGGTCCCATCGGGTCTCTTCTTGAAGTCATAAAAGAACAACAATTAGAGAAGAACAAGAACAAGGAGGCCAAGCATAATGTTTAACTAAGCACCTATCAGACCATTAGCCTAATGTAACATAATAGCTTATTGTTTGTTGTTTAAACAACTGTAAATTATAAGTGTTTATAACAAATATATTATCATAGGCTATTGAAAACAGCGTGATGCTATGACATAGTAATACTATGCCATAGTAATAAAAGCCCATTAAATGTAACGGTTACTAAAGTTAAAAATAGCACTAGGCTTGAACCACGTGACACGACGTGAAGTTATTAGCCGAGCAACTTAGCCGGAGTTGGCTAGATATTTATTATATATTTGAATTTCATACTTTCACTTACTCAATTTATCTTTAATTTCTATTGTCTGTAACAAAAAAGAATTTCCCCTCTGGGATAAACAAAGGAATTCTGATTCTGAATCTGAACTTAACTGGCCGGTAAAGAGCAGCCGCTATGTAGGCTAGGTTATTTATGTTACTACACAAACATAACACTTTACAATCAAATACCAACATTAAAATACAATACAAACACTCAAACAATACAAACAGTCGTACTCGCCGGCAGAAATTAAAATTGCAGACAGTTAGCGGAGTAAATTATCCTGCGGATAGCCGTCCAACAGCGATGTAGCTCGGAAAATGGAATGACGTTGACCATAGCAACAGCGCAGTGACCGGGTCATTCTCCGCCTCCAGCAGCGGTCCGAGCTGAGATTGGCCAGCTCGTTGCCACGGATGTAGGCGGGAGCTGGCAAATTGTGGTAGAGGACAGCTCTGTCATTGGTCGATTCATGGTCAATTCGTGGTAGCACTCGGCCTCGTGATTGGCTGTCGGCGGAGGTGGGGCTAGCAAATCGTGGTAGAGGGCGGCTCTGTCATTGGTCAATTCGTGGTAAATTTGTGGTAGCACTCGGCCTCGCGATTGGCTGTAGGAGGAGGCGGCTTGCTCGACACACGGGCGGCCGGAGGCGCCATACGGGCTCTACATGTTGTTTCAGAGACTAATTCAGACAGGTTAACTGAAACAGAGAGCATTGATTAAGGGTGAACTTCCTGTGTGTGCAGACAGTGGAGGGGGGTTCAGGTGTTATAAATTGGCATCCCCATGGTCCAGATGAAGAAGCGGTTCCAGTTCCTCATATGCTCACTTCTGCTAGTCCATAGGGGACAGTGGTCCTATACACATAAAGCATACATACTTAATGAATTTATGTGTTTTTATAGAGGACTTCTTCATATTGTCTGATTCTGGTGTGAGCACATGTTGCTTTAATCTACAAAGTGAAATTGTTATTTGTTGCCAGTCATACACTCTCAGACTCTGGATTCCATTACAGGACAATGTGGACCTCATGACAGTGTTGTATGGAAAGCCAGTTCAGTTCATTTCTAGTTGGAAAGCTGCCCTGTGATGACACAAACAGAGCGATGACACCAACGCTAGCTAACGTGGGTGGGCGTCGACTTTTGTGGAGGTAGTAGTTGGTTGATGAAACTTGGTGAGTTTCAGTGATATTTAGCGAGTTCCTGTGAGTGCCTGTGAGTGTCAGTGAGTACCTTTGCATGACAGTAAGTGGCACTGAGTGTCAGAGCAGAGTTTCCAGCTTGTTAGTTAGTTAGCTCTTCATAATGCTGAGGCCATTTTTGGTCTCTTCATCTTTCTGATGTCACAGAAGATGAAGAGAATGAAAGAGAGGAACACCCCAGTTTGACTGAGCTGTCCCTCAGTCTGCTGGTCCTGGCCTGGAGGCTGCGCAGTCTCTTTCCTGATGGCAGCAGACTAAAGAAGCGGTGTGAAGGGTTGGTGGGGTCTCCTGTGATGCGGAGGGCCTTTCGGGTGAGACGGCTGTCGTAGAGGTCTTGGAGGGAGGGGAGAGGGACGCTGATGATCCTCTCAGCTGCTCTCACTATGCAATGAAGCGTCTTCCTGCAGGTGGCGGTGCAGGCTCCGTACCACACAGTGATCCAGCTGGACAGGATGCTCTCAACAGGCCCTCTGTAGAAGGTGCACAGGATGGAGGGAGGGGCTCTGGCTCTTTTAAGCTTGCGGAGGAAGTAGAGGCGCTGCTGTGCCTTCTTGGTCAGTGATGCACTGTTGTTAGTCCAGGAGAGGTCCTCAGTGATGTGCACACCCAGGAACTTGGTACTGCTCACCTGCTCCACAGCAGCACCGTCGATGGTCAGAGGGGTGTGCTGACTGTGTGCTCTTCTGTAGTCCACAACCTTTGTCTTCTCCACATTCAGGGAGAGGTTGTGGTCTCTGCACTACTCGACCAGAAGGTGCATCTCATTCCTGTAGTTTGTTTCATCTCCACTGGAGATGAGACCCACCACAGTTGTGTCGTCCACAAACTTCACAAAGATGTTGGAGTTGTGTGTTGGCGTGCAGTCATGGGTCAGCAGAGTGAAGAGGAGGGGGCTCAGCACACATCCTTGGGGAGCCCCGGTGTTCATTGTGATGGTGCTGGATGTGTTTCTGCCGACCCGCACTGTCTGAGGTCTCCCGGTGAGGAAGTCCAGCAGCCAGTTGCACAGCAAGTAGTTAGCCCCAGCTGGTTCAGTTTGTTGATGAGCTGCTGTGGGATTGTATTCAGACTTAAAATTACGCATAATTATGAGCGTTGGCACTTGAGCGACAGACGGTTGCCATATCACAGCACGAGTTTCTCCCCTAAACTCAGCTAGTGCTACCCCTCTTTGTCCGTATTTTGAGTTTTGACGGACACAACATGGCAGCGATCAGAGTGTCACCGAACAAACGGGTGATGTCACGGAAGCTCTGTCCATAGTTTTTACTGTTGAACTTAAAACGACGAGGATGGGATTCGAACCCACGCGTGCAGAGCACAATGGATTAGCAGTCCATCGCCTTAACCACTCGGCCACCTCGTCTGTTAGATCACTATGTCTTCACAGCTTCGAGCGAAAACACGCTGCAAAACTTGAACAAGGTCATAGAAGCGCGATGAACTTTCCTCCTCAGTCTTTGAAGGAGAACTTGTTTCTGTCGCAACTTTTGCCTTAAACATAAGCATCTTGTTTGAAGACAAACTTTGACAAACATTGAATGTCTCTCAGAAAGGGCAGGCTGACATGCTGAAACTGGTTGAACACAGCCGAGCATTTGGCAGAGATGGAAGGATCATAAGAAGGGAGAGTAATTAGGGCCCTAGTGTATGGAGCCAAATTGGGGTCATAAGTTTTGTTCACCTGAAAAAATAAATTTCATTCAAACACTAAAACTTGAAACTGAAAATTTATGTTTTGATGTTGATTTTTTTCTGTTCAAAATTTTTTTTGAATCAACTTTGAAATTCTTTTGAATAAATAGTTTATTTTCAGGTTTCATGTCAATAATTATTTTCATATTTACCATTTTATTTTTTCCACTTTCGCCTCTCCTTTTTTCACCTTTGAGGTTTTGACCCCGATTTTGCTTGGGGTGGGGACATGGGTGTGGACTGCTGAGTGACAGCATGACAATGAAGGCTAAGGGCTTTGCTCAGCCACGGTGCATTCAGGGAACATTGGACATGTCTAAGAGTTACCTCAACACGCGCTATCTTTCATATTGATGTGACCTGCTGCAAAACATTGACACCAGTCAAAGTATAAGATGCTTCAAAGCAGACCTGGTAACAATCACTATATTGAGTCAACACATTATGGAATAATCTACAGTTTACAGTTGACAAATCTGTCAGTGATCGCGTGCCCGCAGTACTCATGGCGCATCATGGCCTCCGCTCCACCAGGGCCACAGACATCAATGCAGGTAAGAATTGGTAACTATTTCTTTTCTATCTAATGAGTCTTTCTGAGTTTGACCTCAGCAATAAACAGACCTGTCATTTATGTAACATGAACAAAGGAAAGACGCTTTTATTCTGCACAGGATGATAATGACGCATGTTGCTAGCTTAAACTGTCTTGCGCTAACAGCAAATAACCTATTTTTTTGCCCGTTTTATCCATGTATTTAAGCTTCCCCTTCGATAACTGGTGATACAGCTAATTTTAGTTTTCTGAAATGTCTTTGTTAACATCTGTGTTTCAGTCATCGGTGATTGCAGCTGCACAGACCCTTATCAATGTACTGACACAGAATGTGTCTCAGGGGCAGCAAGAGCATGGAAGACAACTGGAACAAGCTTCTCCTTCTGTAGAACAAGAGATGGCCAGGTTTTAGATTTTAATGCAGTCTCATTTTCTATGTTAATTAAAAGTATTTTGAATGGTACATGTGATGCTGTGTAAGTATATGCAATATTCATATTTTATTTTTATTTTAAAATTATTCAGATCTTTCCCTGGATTTTTCATACAAAAAAGTTCATTCGGAAGAGGAAAGATTCCAAAGAGCTTTGGTACATCATCTACCAAAGCTTGGAAGCCATTACTTTCTACACATACCTGCTAAACCAAAATGCAGAGACTACCCCAAACCCATCAGAAGAGTTTGAACTTACCCTGGCAGGACTTGGAAAAAGGCATCTCACCATGTCAAAGGATTTAAGCCATGAGGAGGTATTGCAGTAATCAAATATAATTGATTAATAATAATTTTAAATTATAATTGACAGATGATACCTTATGTAATTGTAATTGTCTTAGTTTGACAGACTACTCCAACATGAGTACCCAAAGATGCATGGGCTTAATGGAGGAGGATGGCTGCTCTATAAGGCTTCAGGTGGAGCAAACCAATAATATAACAACTATAATACACAGCAATGTGTGTGATAATGCCTTTCAAGTGCAAAGAACACACAAATACAATAATTTTGTGTTTACAGGTGGCCAGGGGAGGCGGCGACTCTTCATGATTCCACCTGATTCTCATGGATACACTGGCTCTCACATTCGCACTGTCACAGGGCCAGGGAAAAACAACTTTGACAGTTACCTTTTTTGGGGAGGCAGGAGTGGACACAGGTGCTCTCAGAAAAGAGTTTCTCACAGGTAAAAAACAATAGCTCTTACATTTGTTGACAGACCAACAAATAGACATTGATTGGGTTGTGGGTGTGTACTCTCTTCTGCTTATGTGTTTATGCTGACACAGACACTGAAACTGCTAGGACTATGACCATAAGTGTTTGTAATTGTGTATAGAAATGGTGGCAGGGATCGAGAGCCATTTCTTTGATGGACCGCCACATCAGAGGAGCCCCCGGTACTCTCTCAATGACTATGACAGTGGCCTCTACAGGTGTGCTTATGTTCTTAGCAGATAAGAGAAACAAATCAATGTTTTTAGCATGACATTCACTTATGTTTGGTTTGTGTAATAGGACTGTAGGCGAGATTATTGCTGTCAGCCTTGCACAAGGGTGGACCAGCCCCTGCCTTTTTCAGCCCGTGGACCTACCAATACCTGTGTAGTGGGCGGATAAACCCACTCTTCTCACCAGTGATGCTGTTGCAGATGTCCAATTGAAAAGTTTAATTGACCAGGTATAGGATCTATGTGATGGAAGTATTGGATTGATCCTTTCTTCACTTTTAGGTTGCGATGTCAACTGAAGATTCAATCAGGGACTTAACTGCTGAAATCTTAAACTGTGGATACACTGGTGTGATCTCCATTCAAAATAAGGATTCCATTGTTCGGTATGTTCTAATGTGCGTTTGTTTATGAACGCACTGGTGTAGGTTAATAGGGTACATGAGTAAGATTGTGTACTCTCTACTGTTTTAGTGCCATCGTACTTCACGCGGTGCTGAGGTTGCAGCCTATGATGGAACAACTACAAGAAGGCTTGAAGCTGTACAACCTTCTTTCACTGATGAGACAGTACCCAGATATCTGCCAGCCCCTGTTTGTTCCCATGGAAGACAGAAAAGTAAAGACAACATGAGTTACTATAATTATGAACAAGAAAAACTTTCTAGAAATGTATAAACTTAAAAAGCTGATACCTGTATTTTCTCCCGTCCTAGGTCAGTGCTGAGTTTGTCTTGGCTTCCATTCAGCACAACTGAGTGAGAAAGATTCTACTAAGCATCAGATGGAGCTGGAGATTATTACTTTTTGCAAGACTTCCTGTATGAGGCTGAAGGTATTCTTATAGTTCAATTTGTTATATAGGCATCTTTTACAATCAAAATGCTTTACAGGAAGTAAGGACAGTGGTAAGGAAAAACTCCCTTTTAACAGGAAGAAACCTTGAGCACAACCTGGCTCACAAGGGAGATCTGCCCTCCTTTGTTTATATTAAACAACCACTTAGATGTAAATAAAAAAACACATTGTAATGTAACACTTATTTCATATTTACTCCATAGATGGAGGACTGGCTCATCAAGATGACATTGATGGCCAACCTGTCTTCACACCTGCTAAGTTTTTACAGTGGATCACAGGGCAAGGTCATGTTCCGCTTCCATCAGAGAAGAAGGATTCGCACTTATTGTAAAGTTTAAATCATGACTGTGAGGCAGATTATGGAAGGCACAACGTCTGCTACCCGGTTGTGTCTGCATGTTTGAAAAGTGTAGTGTTTCCTGTGAAACACATGAAGTGTTATTCCGACTTCAAAAAGCTTCTCATTGAGGCTTTTTATTTGGGCCAGGAATTTGCCAATGTATAATGTAACTGAATTTGTCTTTCAAAGGATAAACTACAACCTTATGTTAATTTTTCCTCAGATGTTCATTTCAATGTTGTGCAACAGTTCTGATTAAAATAGGCATGCATGTCTAATCCCGTTGCAATATGTCCAAATAGGGACACTAACACAAATTACAGGTTTGTTGAGTTTTATTCAGTAACAGAGTATCTTACATATAAATATACATCATGGTGTAGTTTTAGTATCAACTGTAACATTACAAGTAATGTAATTGTAATTGTCACAACAAGTACAATAAGTGGTTGTGATAACAAAAGATTGATTGAGACATGGTGCATTCAGGGACACATCTCACGGACCACAGATCAGATGTTACTGTTGCTCATGAGAAGTTTAATTATGACTGCAGTGCAGCTTTTTAGCATTACAATGTCTGCTAACCTATTGTGTCAGTTTTATTGCATTCAGGAAGTGTTCTATTATTGTGAACACTTGAAAATCACTATCATATATCTATATCACAATATCACATTTACTTGCCTAAGACACATGTTAAGCACATAGTGTCAGGACATCAAAATAAACGTCTCGGCTGTTAGAGTGTGATGGTCTTGAACATCAATACTTGCCCTAAGGCCTGCCATATCCTGCTCACTGAGTGGACATTCAACAGGTGGAAGAATCACTCCAGTACTTTCAGCTTCCAGATCACGGCCAACTTGAAGTCGACAAAGGCATCCTCCATTTCCTAGATGAAGTTACGTAAACAGATTTCAAAAATTGAAACAAATATTATAATTGTTTAAAAGAAAACTACCTCTGACAGGTCTGGAGAGTCGACAGGATTCTGGAGGAGTCCTAGAGTCCAGAGTTGTTGTGGGGATAGATTTGTTCTGTTCTGAGAGGGTGATTGTCCAAACCCACCCTGAAGACATCAGATCCCTCTGCAGACGTGGAGAAATGTATGCTGGGCACAGAACAGGTGGATGCTGTCTGAAGGAGCTAGAATGCCTTCGTACTCGAGACTGTGAAGAATCTCATAGTACACATTGTAACAGCCATCCAAACGCTCTCCACAAACGCTCTATTCTGTCAAATGAAAACAACAAATTACCCTGAAATATTTTTTTTTTTAGATACTAATAAATATTTTGTATACTTCCACAAAGTATGACTGTGGTGAAAAGCAACTTCTGATGTTATCAATTACAATACATTACATTTATTAAATTTACAAAATATACCTTTGATTGTGAACACTCTTTCCTGACAGGAAGCTTCCTCTTCCGCAGCCCCTGACAGTGAACATGCATTGTGCAATGCCTACATTCTCTACTCCTTGGTCACCTCTTACTCTAAACAAAATGTATGCCACACAAATACATTAAGACACATTTTACATGAGTTGCTCATTTACATTATTAAATGTAAGAAACTAAAATTGAAGTGATTGAATATTTCTAACATCAAACTGGCTTTAGAAAGAAAATGAAGTATAGGATTTGTTTTAGTTGGTGCTAGCTGTAAAAAGGTCAAGAACCATTAAAAAGCTTTACTATATACCCGTACTAGAATTACAGAGTAATGCAGTAGTTCTCCAGTCACTTGCAATTGTGGTCTTACCTTAATGGAAAGCCATACTTTGCACTGCCTTCCAAGAAGAAATCAGGGCACTTGATGCTTTATTGTTGGTTGCTGCACCCAGGTACATAATTCTGGAGACAGCATCAAATTCATAAAACAATTCACTGTCCTAATAATATGCAGAGGGCTAATAAATACACTTCCCTGGATATTAATCCTGGGTCCATACATTTTACATACAAGGGGGGGGGGGATTTCATTTTTTTTTTTTAACTTCCCACTCCTTTTTGAGCAGACAATAGATATATATATATATATATATATATATATGTGTGTGTGTGTGTGTGTGTGTGAATTCTACAGTACAGTATATGTGTTTCTGTTTATATTTATGCACATATTAAATATTGTAAAAAAAAAATTTATGTGCTTGTGTACAGTAGTGGTTAAAAAATACCTTTCGCGAGAAGCCATCAACTCCTCCAAAGATAACCAGACCATATCTAATGGGAAATTTAAAAAATCAAAACATGCATGTAAAAATCAGTTTTGAAGTATCTGGCTCCATTCATTTGGTGTTATCAAACAAAGGTATTACAAATATGAGGTAGAACTAATCATCCTTGCAAATGTACTGTATACATCTAAACATCATATAAACATAAACGTATTATAATAAATGTATTGCCCACCTGATGAGTTTATGGTTTGTGTCGACATGTATCAAGTGCAGAGGACCTTGAACAGAATATGCCCTTCTTGCAACACATCCCATCCCTGTCATTCTTGAAAAAACACCAACACTGTCCACACGATGCATGGATGATGACACTCTGTTCCACTGGACACGGTGGCCCATGCCATGCAGGATTCCTTTCATCAGTCTGTATCCTACGTGTGGTGTCCTGGCTTTCACTGATCTCAGCAAATTATCTAGTTGATCATCGGTTACATTACTGTACATCTGCATTATGGAAAGGCCATTCTCTTGCATCCGCCGTTTCACAGTACTCGCAGATATTCCCAGATGCGCAATGCGTGACACTGGTAGTGACATTTCTATCAAAGTTTCAAGTTGATGGGGGGACACATCATATTTTGGCCGGCCACTTTCTCCATGACACATTTCAACCTGACAAGAGGTCAGAATACAGTTGTGCTCCACATTGACATGTGTTGACAGCTCAGTCAAAGCTTGGAGGACATCCTGTGGAATCTCAACCTGTTGAGATAATGCCCTTAAAAAGGCATCTCCTGGTTGATGATAAACTGCAAATAACCTACATCCAGGGGCAGTCTTTGCATGGCCTGGGTCACTCTGGTGAGTAATCTCTGAAGAAACTCAATTTTTAGTTGCTCCTAAAGAAACACAACATCACTTTTATGGTAAGGCTAACATGAATTACACACAATTGTTTTTATTCCTCCATCCATTATCTAATAACCTGCTTCGTCCTGCAGTTATACGGGTGAGAGGCGGGGTACAACCTGGACAGGTCACCCGTCCATTGCAGGGCAACACACAGACAAACCAGTTATCGAAGGGAAGCTTAAAAATTAGCTATTAGCGCAAGACAGTTTAAGCTAGCAACATGCGTCATTATCATCCTGTGCAGAATAAAAGCGTCTTTCCTTTGTTCATGTTACATAAATGACAGGTCTGTTTATTGCTGAGGTCGAACTCAGAAAGACTCATTAGATAGAAAAGAAATAGTAACAATTCTTACCTGCATTGATGTCTGTGGCCCTGGTGGAGCGGAGGCCATGATTGCCGAGTCCCGCTTGCTGTCGCTGTGTTCACTGCGCCATGAGTACTTCGGGCACGCGATCACTGACAGATTTGTCAACTGTAAACTGTAGATTATTCCATAATGTGTTGACTCAATATAGTGATTGTTACCATGTCTGCTTTGAAGCATCTTATACTTTGACTGGTGTCAATGTTTTGCAGCAGGTCATCAATATGAAAGATAGCGCGTGTTGAGGTAACTCTTTGAAATGTCCAATGTCCCCTGAAGGCACCGTGGCTGAGCAAAGCCCTTAAAGCCCTTCATTGTCCTGCTGTCACTCAGCAGGCCACACCCATGTCCCACCCCAAGCAAAATCGGGGTCAAAACCTCAAAGGTGAAAAAAGCAGAGGCGAAAGTGGAAAAAAGATTTGAACCTGAAGAAACAAGATGTGAAACTGTAAAAAATTAAGATTTGAATCTGAAAACAAAAAATCTGAAACTGAAAAAATAAAATGGTAAATATGAAATAATTATTGACATGAAACCTGAAAATAAACTATTTATTCAAAAGAATTTCAAAGTTGATTCAAAAAAAATTTTGAACAGAAAAAAATCAACATCAAAACATAAATTTTCAGTTTCAAGTTTTAGTGTTTGAATGAAATTTATTTTTTCAGGTGAACAAAACTTATGACCCCAATTTGGCTCCATACACTAGGGCCCTAATTACTCTCCCTTCTTATGATCCTTCCATCTCTGTCAAATGCTCGGCTGTGTTCAACCAGTTTGAGCATGTCAGCCTGCCCTTTCTGAGAGACATTCAATGTTTGTCAAAGTTTGTCTTCAAACAAGATGCTTATGTTTAAGGCAAAAGTTGCGACAGAAACAAGTTCTCCTTCAAAGACTGAGGAGGAAAGTTCATGACAGTCAGCGCTTCTATGACCTTGTTCAAGTTTTGCAGCGTGTTTTCGCTCGAAGCTGTGAAGACATAGTGATCTAACAGACGAGGTGGCCGAGTGGTTAAGGCGATGGACTGCTAATCCATTGTGCTCTGCACGCGTGGGTTCGAATCCCATCCTCGTCGTGTTGTGTTTTAAGTTCAACAGTAAAAACTATGGACAGAGTCCGCCAAAACTCAAAATACGGACAAAGAGGGGTAGCACTAGCTGAGTTTAGGGGAGAAACTCGTGCTGTGATATGGCAACCGTCTGTCGCTCAAGTGCCAACTCTCATAATTATGCGTAATTTTAAGTCTGAATACAATCCCACAGCAGCTCATCAACAAACTGAACCAGCTGGGGCTAACTACTTGCTGTGCAACTGGCTGCTGGACTTCCTCACCGGGAGACCTCAGACAGTGCGGGTCGGCAGAAACACATCCAGCACCATCACAATGAACACCGGGGCTCCCCAAGGATGTGTGCTGAGCCCCCTCCTCTTCACTCTGCTGGCCCATGACTGCACGCCAACACACAACTCCAACATCTTTGTGAAGTTTGTGGACGACACAACTGTGGTGGGTCTCATCTCCAGTGGAGATGAAACAAACTACAGGAATGAGATGCACCTTCTGGTCGAGTGGTGCAGAGACCACAACCTCTCCCTGAATGTGAGAAGACAAAGGTTGTGGACTACAGGAGAGCACACAGTCAGCACACCCCTCTGACCATCGACGGTGCTGCTGTGGAGCAGGTGAGCAGCACCAAGTTCCTGGGTGTGCACATCACTGAGGACCTCTCCTGGACTAACAACACTGCATCCCTGACCAAGAAGGAACAGCAGCGCCTCTACTTCCTCCGCAAGCTTAAAAGAGCCAGAGCCCCTCCCTCCATCCTGTGCACCTTCTACAGAGGGCCTGGTGAGAGCATCCTGTCCAGCTGCATCACTGTGTGGTACGGAGCCTGCACCGCCACCTGCAGGAAGACGCTTCATCGCATAGTGAGAGCAGCTGAGAGGATCATCAGCGTCCCTCTCCCCTCCCTCCAAGACCTCTACAACAGCCGTCTCACCCGAAAGGCCCTCCGCATCACAGGAGACCCCACCCACCCTTCACACCGCTTCTTTAGTCTGCTGCCATCAGGAAAGAGACTGCGCAGCCTCCGGCCAGGACCAGCAGACTGAGGGACAGCTCAGTCAAACTGGGGTGTTCCTCTCTTTCATTCTCTTCATCTTCTGTGACATCAGAAAGATGAAGAGACCAAAAATGGCCTCAGCTATGAAGAGCTAACTAACTAACAAGCTGGAAACTCTGCTCTGACACTCAGTGCCACTTACTGTCACGCAAAGGTACTCACTGACACTCACAGGCACTCACAGGAACTCGCTAAATATCACTGAAACTCACCAAGTTTCATCAACCAACTACTACCTCCACAAAAGTCGACGCCCACCCACGTTAGCTAGCGTTGGCGTCATCGCTCTGTTTGTGTCATCACAGGGCAGCTTTCCAACTAGAAATGAACTGAACTGGCTTTCCATACAACACTGTCATGAGGTCCACATTGTCCTGTAATGGAATCCAGAGTCTGAGAGTGTATGACTGGCAACAAATAACAATTTCACTTTGTAGATTAAAGCAACATGTGCTGACACCAGAATCAGTCCTGTCAGCTGATATGAACAGGACTTCCTCCTCCTCCTCCTCAGGTTCAGACAATATGAAGAAGTCCTCTATAAAAACACATAAATTCATTAAGTATGTATTCTTTATGTGTATAGGACCACTGTCCCCTATGGACTAGCAGAAGTGAGCATATGAGGAACTGGAACCGCTTCTTCATCTGAACCATGGGGATGCCAATTTATAACACCTGAACCCCCCTCCACTGTCTGCACACACAGGAAGTTCACCCTTAATCAATGCTCTCTGTTTCAGTTAACCTGTCTGAATTAGTCTCTGAAACAACATGTAGAGCCCGTATGGCGCCTCCGGCCGCCCGTGTGTCGAGCAAGCCTCCTCCTACAGCCAATCGCGAGGCCGAGTGCTACCACGAATTTACCACGAATTGACCAATGACAGAGTCGCCCTCTACCACGATTTGCTAGCCCCACCTCCGCCGACAGCCAATCACGAGGCCGAGTGCTACCACGAATTGACCATGAATCGACCAATGACAGAGCTGTCCTCTTTTTTTTGCCAGCAGCCCCGCCTACATCCGTGGCAACGAGTGGCCAATCTCAGCTCGGACCGCTGCTGGAGGCGGAGAATGACCCGGTCACTGCGCTGTTGCTATGGTCAACGTCATTCCATTTTCCGAGCTACATCGCTGTTGGACGGCTATCCACAGGATAATTTACTCCGCTAACTGTCTGCAATTTTAATTTCTGCCGGCGAGTACGACTGTTTGTATTGTTTGAGTGTTTGTATTGTATTTTAATGTTGGTATTTGATTGTAAAGTGTTATGTTTGTGTAGTAACATAAATAACCTAGCCTACATAGCGGCTGCTCTTTACCGGCCGGTTAAGTTCAGATTCAGAATCAGAATTCCTTTGTTTATCCCCGAGGGGAAATTCTTTTTTGTTACAGACAATAGAAATTAAAGATAAATTGAGTAAGTGAAAGTATGAAATTCAAATATATAAAATATCTAAATACCTGGATAGCATTTACATCCCTGAGTTGTATCTAAAAGTTATTAGCCGAGGGTGCCGAGCAACTTAGCCAACTCCGGCTAAGTTGCTCGGCTAATAACTTCACGTCGTGTCACGTGGTTCAAGCCTAGTGCTATTTTTAACTTTAGTAACCGTTACATTTAATGGGCTTTTATTACTATGGCATAGTATTACTATGTCATAGCATCACGCTGTTTTCAATAGCCTATGATAATATATTTGTTATAAACACTTATAATTTACAGTTGTTTAAACAACAAACAATAAGCTATTATGTTACATTAGGCTAATGGTCTGATAGTTGCTTAGTTAAACATTATGCTTGGCCTCCTTGTTCTTGTTCTTCTCTAATTGTTGTTCTTTTATGACTTTTTACTGGCAGACATGGACCCTGTCTTCAGGAAGAGACCCGATGGGACCATAATCCTAAATGACTCCCATGATGCTGGCCGGGTGAAGAGCAGGGCCCAGCCATGGTCTCATCCTCTTTCACCAGAGGAGGTGCTGGAGTCGGCCAGACAGGCTGCAGTTGCACAAGGCCTCAACCCAGACAACAAGGTGTGTGCTGGGTCTACATAAGCTGCAGGTCGGAATGTTTAGGGGGCAGACATTCAATGGGTGCTGGAAAATGCTCTGGGGTATGGTGGTTACCTGGTGGCCTCAATGATCAGGGAGAGTGAGAAGGGTGAGGTGAAGGACTCCATTAACAACAGGGCCAATAAGGAAGCCTTCCGCCGCTACATGGAGCTGTTTCCTGAGCGCCGGGAGGCTATCTCCATTAAGCTCCAACGGGCGAGCACCCACACATCTTCCTCCACCATTGCCAAGGCTACACCTACCATCAGTGTTGCCTCAGCCTCTGCAGTGCCAACCCCTGGTGGTGCTTCTGCCACGCCGTCCACCAGCCAGCCCCCTGCTTCTACTGCAACAACTGTAAGCCAGTCCCCACTCTCCACCAGCAGTGCCTCTGCTACACCACCCACCAGCCGAGCCCCTTCAACAGTGCGTGTGCCAGTCACATCACTGCATGCTTTGCTGGCGGGAAAGAACCTCACCCAAAGGAGCCTTGACATGTCTGTCAAAAGACTAGTCTTTCTTCTACCTCCAGGTTTTAGCCTAGTAAGTATGATGTAATTATAGTTGTGTGATCTCAATAATATCTGAGTACACAGTATATATATTTTTTTTACTTATTCATTAATGTTTTCTCCAGCCATTCCAACGCGAGGCTCATCAGAGCTCATCCTCCCAGTCCCTGCACCAGCAGTGCCATGTGCCACGGAGCCACCATGTGACGTGGACGACAGGGACCTGGTCATGGCAGCAGAGCAAGTGGAGGAGTCAGTAGCAACACGTGAGTTCCAATTCAACAATAAATAGAAAGCATTCAGCAAATAAATAAACAAAGCAAAATTCTTACACTGCACATCTTGTATTCTGTTTAACAGAGAGCAGACTTTGTCTCCCTGCTGGCTGGATACCAGCCTTGCCAGTGCTAGGTTGTCCAGTTCTGGACAACCCGAGCTGGACTTCACCAGGGTGGACAGAATGTGGTGGTACCCACCACAGCCATCACTTGCTCCCACTGGCATTCCACCAATGGAGCAGTACTTTGGCCACCCACTGTTCTTGTGGATGCCAAGGAAGCTGTGGCGCATGAAGATACTCTGCCCTCATAAAGACTGTGGGAAGGAGGAACTAACATCAGCTGGACTGCATCAAAGGGTACGCCAGGTTGTTGGTGTCAGTGGCACATATTTCATGGTGGCGGAGTATCTTTCATGTAAGGGGTGCAAGCGGAAAGTCATAAGCTGGGCGAGCAACATCATCCACCAGTTGGACATCGGCCATCGCATGCAGTTCCCCTGTTTGCTCACAGCCAAGCTGGGATGTGATATGCACGTTATGCGGCAGAGAGGCCTGGGGAACAGCAGCAGCCAGGTCCAGAGACAGCTGGAAGAGCAGCATGTTGAGGTCTGGCTGCAGAAGCAGCTCCAGTTACTGACAGACTGCAGTGGAGTTGCTAGAGCCGTATCTGCAGGGCTTGTTGCTCCAGTGGCCATTGGGAACATGCCAGCAATGATACCTGTGCCAAAACATCGATGGCTAATGCAGGTATAGTGTCAGGATGTGCTTGGCAGGTTAGAGGAGATCAAGGCATCCATCACCTCGCTTTTTGGCAGAGTCTTAAAGATGGACTCCACTAAGAAAATTGTCAAGAAGCTGGCAGGTGAAAGTCGCTCCACAGCATCATGGGCCACCAACATTGGCAATGAGCATGGCCAGGTCATCATGTCTGTGCTGACAGCCAGAGAGGGCTATGGCCTCGGCAAAATGATTGGTGGCCTAATCTGCCGCTTCCAGGATGCAGGAGTACCACCTCCTGAGGTGCTGTATGTGGACCGGGACTGCTGTGGGTCCACACATCTTCACAGCATGTTTAGACCATGGGGCTGCATGCAGATACGACTCGATGTGTGGCACTTCATGCGGAGGATTGCCGTGGGATGCACCACAGACTCACACTCCCTTTATGCTGGCTTCATGAACCAGCTGAGCCAGTGTATTTTCATCTGGGATGAGGATGATGTGCGTGCCCTGAGGGAGGCCAAGTGCGCTGAGCTGGCAGCAAGACACCTACACCCCTCCACCACTGCTGCTGTCATGCGGCACATCTCCAGAGCAGAGATGGCGCTGCACTGCAGACGGGCCACCAGGAGTAGCACTGAGATAGAGGCACTCATCACCCAGCTCTTGGTGGCCTATGATGGGGACAGGGGGTGCAACACCCTTGATGTGCCCCTCCTCTACAGCGAGCGGATGGTGGAGATCTGGAAGGTGCAGAAAAAACCTCCGTTGCCTCCAGGACCCCCCTGGCGTGCAGCTGTACATGCAGACAGGGACCCTGCAGAAGGGGGGGCACACACTGCCAACATACAGATGCACCAGGGGATCAACATCTCTGGAGAGCTTTCATCTCCACATGAATAGATTCATCCCAGGTGAAACTTCTTCCCAACTTTTGCACAGCTAAAATGTAGTTTGGTGTAGAGAATTAAGCACAATTTAATAACAGAGATATATTTTCTCTTTAGGAACTCTGGCCGGTGCCAACTTTTTCCAGGCCTATCTGGTGGATGGACTTGCCAGGTGGAATGAGGACAGAGGCAGGGCAGCTGAAGGAAGAGTGGAGCCCCATTCTTACAGTGGCCTTCTCCGGCATGCAGTCAACCAGCTTGCAGAGAACGTCATGGGACTGAAGCTGGTGAACTACACACCACCAAGAAAATATACTGGTACAGTTTCTTAATGTCTGAAAAAGCTCGTCTGTATTATTAAGTTTATTGCATCTGTTTATGACATATAATTTGATGTGTTTGTGTATGTTTGTGTGTTTCAGGAGAGCTTATTGGGGTGGAATATTTGTATGACCAGACAGGCACTGCACTAGAGGACTGCAAGCACACATTGGCTGCCATGGAGACAGACACTGTGACTGTGGCTGATGATGAGGGCTATGTTGAGCAGGCGCCAGAGGAGTTTGAGGACTTCACTGTACCCTTGCCGGAAGATCCTCTACTCACAGGTCCCACTGCCACAGCTTCTCCACTCACCACAGACGTGTCTCCAGCTCCTGTTCCTGCTCCTCCTGCTCCTGCTAGCTCGGGAGATTTGCTTACTGGGGCCTCTCCACTTGCCACAGACGTGTCTCCAGCTCCTGTTCCTGCTCCTCCTGCTCCTGCTAGCTCAGGAGATTCGCTTACTGGGGCCTCTCCACTTGCCACAGACGTGTCTCCAGCTCCTGTTCCTGCTGCTCCTGCTAGCTCAGGAGATTTGCTTACTGGGGCCTCTCCACTCACCACAGACGTGTCTCCAGCTCCTGTTCCTGCTCCTCCTGCTCCTGCTAGCTCAGGAGATTTGCTTACTGGGGCCTCTCCACTTGCCACAGACGCATCTGCTGCTGTGTCTGCATCTACAGTAAGTTTTCACCTTTTTGCAAACGATTTTGGCTAGAGCAGAACCTCCTACAACTAACGTAAGACCTCACACCACTGCAGGCTTTATAATTGCACATTAGACATCTGTGTACTGCAACATTTGGTCATTACTTTTTCAAAATAACATGTAAAAATGTAGTTAAATAACATAGGAATGTTATTAAGTTTAGAATTTGATTAATTTTAACAATATACATTCACAATCAGTGGAAAAATACATGAAATATTAGAAAGCTGTTACAAGAATCAATCAGATATTTTGTTGAAGTTTGTCAATGCATTTCATTCATTTAGGACACTGTTGCGCCAGACAACATCCCCGGCTATGCAGCAGTCCAGGAGTTGGCACGCTGCCTTGTGTCTCTGAAGGACCACAGCCTTGCCCTAACACAGGAGGAGGCACGACACATCATAGACCTCTGGCATGTGCTGTCAGACTTTGACAAGGCTAGAACTAAATACCCTCCTCGGCATCAGGATAGCCTTACCAAGGGTCGGTTTAGGGCCACAAAAAATTTGGTGGCACCAGGGGTGGAGTCCACCAAATGGTATGTTCAATTAATTTTTGTGTTTGTTTCTTTATTGACTTGTTTTGTTTAAAGCAGGTGTGACCCATTATTGCTAAGTTTTACACTGCCTTAAATTTCCAGGTCTTTTGTCGGGTCACATGCTCCGGCCCAGTGGCCAAACTGCAACCGGCTGGTGGAAGCCATCTTTATCCACCTCTGCATGACTATCACTGGCCGAAAAAAGAGTCCCACAGGCAGCCAGAGCCGATGGACTCAGATTATTCATGCATACAGCAACATACGCCAGTGTGTTATCAACGCCTGTGTGATGTCTGAGACCACCATCCAGCTGCCTGAGGTGAACACAGCAACACTGGCACAGTGGTGAGTAAATATGTGAAAATATGTGTACCATGTCAGTTTTGTTTGGCCTACACCCTTCTTTAAAACTCTGCCCTTTTGTTGTTGTTTTGTTGTTCCAGGTACAACAAGCGGAGCCGATCTCAGGAGACCGAGGTGCTTCAGCAAGGCATTCAGTCTCCAAAATCTCCAATTGCAGGAGCGGTGCGGCAGCCATCCACACCTCAAAAAGAAGCTCTCCTAACCATGGCTGTGGGGGATAACCCACATATCTTTACCTTGCCAGCCAATACAGCAGGCATGGCCAAACTTAAAAGGCGGCTGTGTTTTGGTGAGTCAGGCCCCCCATCCTCCTATCTGCATCCTGTGGCCAACCAGGCATCCACTTCACTGCAGCGTCCAGAGGCCAGCGTGGCATCCACTTCGCTGCAGCGTCCAGAGGCCAGTGTGGCATCCACTTCGCTGCAGCGTCCAGAGGCCAGTGTGGCATCCACTTCGCTGCAGCATCCTGCCACCAACACATCTCTGCTGTATATGCCTGTGGTGTTTCAGCCCCCACATCTGCCAGGTCCCAGGTCCCATCAACAGCTGATCCTGCCAGCTGGCACATCTCAACCACTGGTGGAAGATGTGCCATATACAACACAGAGGAACAGGAAAAGGAGGCAGGAGAGGGAACAGGCAGGTGTACAACACAGGAAATACACAAAAAAAACTGTGGTGGTATGCAAAAGTTGCCAGAAAGACCGCCGGCTTCCAGGGCACCACCAATACTTTGGAAACTGGTACTGTGCAGACAGCAACAGAGCCATTGGCTGAATGGAGGGAGCACCTAGCAGCCAAAGGCTATGGAAAGAGAAACAAAGAGCAGGGTCTGCTCCTTGTTCCTCAGTGGAGAGCGAGGGAGGCGTCAGGGATGAGGAGCAGAGAGAAAGTGAGAAATAAAGAGAGAGAAAGTGCACTTTCATGTGTATATTGTTATTTTGTAAATAAACATTTTTGGTATAAATTTCTCCCTCTGTGTAATTAATTTCTATCTTTTTGAGGATAAATAATGTGTTTTTTTTAGATTTCTGTAGCACAGTTTGAAAAATCTTAAATTGCTGCTCCTGTTTTCAGGGTTTTGCTTGCTTGCCTAAATGTCTGTCGAATGGGAGATGATAACGAGCCGATAATGTTGGGAGGTAGCCATGTAAGGGCTCATAGCATGACAATGGATTGAACAATAGGTCTCCCAGACAGTATTGTTAGACCTCTAGAATGTGTGGATTCTTGAAAATGTGTGACTGCCTTTAAGAGTATCACAATTGAATGAGGCAAGCTTTCATTCAGAATTCAAGATTTACCATTTAATTCCATGAAATACTTTTTGTAGAAAGGTTCAAATGAAATGATAAAAACAACACAAACCTAATTTGCATTTTGGGGTTAATCAAGAGTCTAGCCATTGATGAGCCTTTTATTGTAGACAAGGTAGGTATACAAAAAAGGATGTTAAGAAAAATGCAGATTAACATATTACACCTTGTTATTAAGGATAAAATTATTTTATACAATCCATATTAGCTAAATAGCGAGCAGATTGCATTTATTCCACTCAATGCATGCATGTGCAATTGGACTATTACAGCAAATGACACGTGAAATTTGTCACATACAAACGGTGTGCATCACTCTCCTTTCGCTTTGTTTTTAATTATAACGTCACCTCGGTAAAATGTCATACAACGACCGATATGTTTCGCGTAATTTCAGTGCAAAATATTAACGCGCCTTGCGGGATTCGAACCAGGGCTCTCGGCACGATTTGTGGCATCAACGTCAACACATGGGCGCAAGCCTTGGCGCAGTAGGCAGCGCGTCAGTCTCATAATCTGAAGGTTGTGAGTTCAACCCTCACACGGGGCACAACTTTTAGAGACAGCATTGAATAAAGAGTACACACACTCACCATTTACAGGTACATAATATTAACCCTTTTGCACCACCCTCAATAGTTGACAAACGCCTGTCAAAGGCATACCCAAATTAAACTACAAGCTGTTTGTGAGCCCTTAGGAGTATGTGCAAAAGCTTGGTCTCATTGTGAAGGTAATACTCTGAAATTTTTATTTTAGCTGTGTGATACTGCAATTGCAAATGGTTAACAGTGAGAGAAGTCTAAACACAGAGAAATAAAAAGATTTTGTAGCTCGCCTAAATTTTTTTTGTAAAAAAAGGCTGCTTGACAACTGGAGCATGGTGATGTTGATTAGATGACAATATAGTGACACAGGCTGAAGTCTTACCTATTCCCAGTTAAAAGTAGATAGTAATTGGACAAGAAATGACCATTTGGGACAGGTTTTTCTGTAGGTATTCCCAGGCGCTCTCCAAAAAGTGCCATTTGGAGTCTCCAAATGGACACTTTGGCACCAAAGTGCATAACTCTGGAATGCTTCAACATACAGACATCAATGAGAGCTCTAATGAAAGGTGCCACTTAGAGGAACCTCATTCCATATTCAGATTCACTATTAGCATGATTGAAATAATGTTAGTGAAGCAAAAACCCATTGAATGCTCATTATTCTACTGAAACTGAAATTGTGCATCAAAAGAAAAGACTCAGAACAAGAGATATGGTCAAAAACAACACCTTTATCTAAACAAATACCCAAACTACTTACAGCAAACTGTTTACATGTTTACAATTCCACAGGTTTCACAGCCACATGTTGTTCTCAGTATGCCACTGTTACAGTCACGGGCTGCTACAAAGCACAGCTAGAAAGCTTGATGGGTGTCTTACTGTCACCAGAGATGTAGACTGGCTTGTGATGTTGTACACTGGGAGTAGGAGGCTGCTCTGGCTCTGGTGCTTGGCTCCCACTCTGTATCTGAATCAGTTTGCCTAAAATGCAAAAAATAAGGTTTTCATTCACAGAACAACTGTATCTGCATTCATTGTTCACCTCACAAATCATAGTAAAAGTGCACACCACACAGGTAAACAAAATAGAACAGTGTTTGCCTAAAATGCAAAAATATATATAAAACAAAATAACTATAGACATATGTAGTATGTATGTATATATCAGATATTCATTCACAGAACAACTGTATCTGTATTCATTGTTCACCTCACAAATCAGTCCTCCACAACTACTTGTAGAGGAATATTAAAAGCGCACACCTCCCCCATACACGTGTAAACAAAACAAAGGACACAACACTGTATTCACTAATTCTTCGAAATGTCTACATTCTGTTTATAAAACTGCAACATGTATAAAGTTACACTTACTTGTCAAGGACTATATCTCCTCCTTCAATGAACATATCTTCTTCCACCGAGTCAACACATAACACATAACTTTCTGCGTCCGACACGTCCTCGTCAGAAAAGTTGCTTTTCCTTATTGTAAACTCATCGATAACTTCTTCAATGGTGTAATTCTTCTTTTCTGTGTGTTTCGTCATCTCTCTGGTCGCTAGAAACACCAAAATATGCAGCTATACGCTCACTCTCACTGTTACGCACGTACGCACGGACAGCCGGCATCCATTGTTCATGTTTACGCTTAGGTGTGTAGCCCACCCTCCTTCCACAACCCCTTCATGTGGGACATCCCCGTGACGGAAATCTTATTGGCTATATGTCCATTGCATCAGATTCAGCGTCAAATATAATGGGCTGAAAATACAAGCGTAGGGGGGGGAGGTGCTTTACTCGATATAGTCGCTCATTGGATTCTTTTGGCTAGGGACAGGCCCTCGATCCTTTTGTATGGTCAAACGAGCTGTCAATCAATAGAGTAGGGAAGTGGCTTTCCAACGAGGTGTAGGTTGTCAACAAAGAGCACAAAATGGCTGCGCGCAGAGGGAGATATTGCAGTGAAACATGAACAGTCCCGTCCTCGGGCCACGTGTATACAAAAGGTTAAATAGTAGCATCGACAAGTTAATGTACAGAGGAAATGAAAAAAGCAGGTGTCTGTCAGTGCTTACTATACATCCGGTGGTTGCCTACCCATTGTGCATGTGTAGAACACAGACCTTAAGGGGCCCCACACTGAACAGACTGTGTGACAGAGGCTGGGGATCAATGCCACCATTGTGAACACAATACCAGGAAGTTTAAGGCCTTTTTTCATATACAGTGCCCATGTTAGTGCCAATATGTCTCGTATACGTGCTGGCTACTACTCTTTTCAGACTATGAGACTGACGCGCTGCCTACTGCGGCTGTGGTTGCTCACAAACAAGTGAAATATGGTCCTTTTTTTAACAAAGACATCTACATTGCAGTATGTTAGTGAGAATATCTCTCATATGCGCACTGACTACTGCACCAACAAAATTCTTAATTTAACCTTTAGGAGTATGTACACACCTTAAAACTGCTGTGAAAATATGATATGTTAATACGTAGAGAAGATTGAAGCAAGGCGTCTGGACTTGTAGAGTTTTCTTGAAGACGTTTCGCTGCTCATCCAAGCAGCTTCATCAGTTCTAACTGTTTGGTGGGGAAACATGGTTTATATGTGGTTGCAGACCTCAGTGGGTGGGTCTGGGTAAAACTCACAAACAATAGCACTAAATGTTTCCATGGCTGACTGGGCCAGGTGTGTCTAACGACTGGCTAATGACTGTGAGACTGCCGGAGGGGGACTGGTTGACAGCCCTTTGTTCTTGCTGTGAGTATGTGCAAACTTCCTGGGAATGGATGGCATCCCTGCATTGTATGTGGTAGAAAGATGATGTCTGAGGCCACCACCTCTGTTAAGGGAAGGTTTTTCCAGCTTAACATAGATGCTTCCTTGACTCCTCTTTCAAACCACCTTTCCTCTCTGTCTAAAATGTGAACATTGTTGTCCTCAAAGGAGTGTCCTTTCTCTTTGAGGTGGAGGTGAACAGCTGAGTCTTGTCCTGAGGAGGTGGCTCTCCTGTGCTGAGCCATACTTCTGTGGAGTGGTTGTTTAGTTTCTCCAATGTATAGATCAGAGCATTCCTCACTGCACTGGACTGCATATATCACATTGCTGAGTTTCTCCCTGGGAATCTTATCCATCGGGTGAACCAGTCTCTGTCTCAGTGTTGTCATCGGTCTGAAATGGACCGAAATGTCATGGTTGTTGAAGATCCTGCAGAGTTTCTCTGATACTCCTGACACCTATGGAATGGAGATGTTCTTTCTCCGCCGGTTGTTGTCCTCCGTCTTCTTGTTGTTGGGGGGTCTTGTTTTGTGGCTTTGATGAGTGCCCACTTGGGGTAGCCACAGGTTTGCAGGGCCTTCCTGATGTGGTGTTGCTCCTTCTTCTTCCCCTCTGAGCTGGTTGGTACAGTTTGTGCTCTGTGCTGCAGGGTCCTGATGACTCCCAGTTTGTGTTCCAATGGGTGGTGTGAATCAAACAACAGGTACTGGTCCGTGTGTGGGTTTCTTGTATACTTCCACATTGAGGCTCCTGTCCTCCTCAATATGTACTGTGCAGTCCAAGAAGGCCAGATTGTTCTCCCTGATGTCCTCCCGAGTGAACTTGATGTTGTTGTCCACTGCGTTGATGTGTTCTGTGAACCGTTCCACTTCATTGGTCACCCAGATGTCATCCACATATCTAAACCAGTGGGTGGGGGTGGTTTCAGAAAAGGAACTCAAGGCTCTTCTCTCCACTTCTTCCATGTAGAGGTTGGCCACAATAGGAGACACAGGTGATCCCATCGCACAGCCGTGCTTCTGTCTGTAAAAGTTCCCATTGTACTGGAAATAAGTGGTGGTCAGGCAGAGGTCCAGCAGGTCACAGATGTGGTCTGGCATGAGGTTGGTTCTTTCCTTGAGTGTGCTGTCTTGTGTGAGGCACGTCCTTACCGTCTCTGTGGCTTCTGATGTAGGGATGCAGGTGAACAGGGAGGTGACATCAAATGAGGCCATAGTGTCGTCTGGGTCCATTCGGATCTTCTCTACCTTGTTCACAAAGTCCTACCAGTGGTGTCAGGAGTTCAGCCAAGTGCTTAGCCATGTTGTATGTGACTGAGTTTGTGCTGCTGACGATGGGTCTGAGGGGGACTCCTTGTGAGTCTTGGGGAGTCCATACAGGCATGGATTGGCTTCCCCAGGAAGCATACAATGCAGTGATTCCATCCATTCCCAGGAAGTTTGCACATACTCACAGCAAGAACAAAGGGCTGTCAACCAGTCCCCCTCCGACAGTTTCATAGTCGTTAGCCAGTCGTTAGACACACCTGCCAGATCATCACAGGTAGTTATGGAAACATTTAGTGCTATTGTTTTTAAGTTTGACCCAGACCCACCCACTGAGGTCTGTAGCCACATATAAACCATGTTTCCCACCAAACAGTTAGAACTGATGAAGCTGCTTGGATGAGCAGCGAAACGTCTTCAAGAAAACTCTACAAGTCCAGACGCCTTTCCTCAAAGTATATATTCTATTCTATTCTATTCTATTCTATTCTATTCTATTCTATTCTATTCTAGTATGGTCAAGATGTAAAGTGGTCATACTACCACAAAGTCTTGAGCTGCATTCCAGGATGAGGAAAATCTGGTCTGATTTTTTTCACGTCTTTATGAACACACAAATCCAATCCACAATCCTGACTTTCAAATCAAGCACAGATGACCTGTGTTTGAGTCAACTATGAACACTCGGCTGTGCTCAGGCATTTCTTTCTCATCCCACCCTTCGATAGCTCAGTTGGTAGAGCGGAGGACTGTAGTGAGACAATAAAACTGAAATCCTTAGGTCGCTGGTTCAAATCCGGCTCGAAGGAGAGACTTTTAACCCTCGAGAGTTTCATCATAATGTCACATCATTTTTTCACCGATTTTTTTGGCTAAAGGGCCGGTGTGACATATATGTCACAATGATTTTTATCTGATTTGATTTTTTATCTGAAGTGCATTTGTTCAATACATGTGTTTTCAACACGTTTATGTAATAAAGGATGTGTTATGTAGTCATTCCAAGCCTTGACTGGTCAAATCTTACCTTTAGCAAGTCGATAGAGCCTTTTTAAAATTTGCTAGCTCTGCGTCTGTAAACACAAATCACCTACAAACAAACCAGCCTGTTTCCTTAAAGAGCTTTTAATCTTAGTGAAACTGAGGGAAAATCGCTGCATATCAATTTACGATGAATGAATTCCTCGATAATTTGCATCCCTATTCTGACCTGGAAGATTGAGAAGATCGGACCAGTTGTATTTTGTTTTTTGGAATATTTGAATGCTTTTTTTGTGGAATACTTGATGTGGCCCAGCCTCACCCAGCCTCGACCCCCATCGCCCCCCCCAGGTAAGTTGAGTTTGAGACCCCTGCTGTAGATCTTTGTTTAAAAAATGTAGTAGTGCATGCTGTTGTTTACTGAAACTTGGCTAACGGTGCTAACACTGGACTCTAACGTTGCTCTAAATGGATTTCAGTTGGCGAGGACAGACAGGACAGTGGAGTGCGGTCAGAGGAAACAAGGGGGGCTGGTATTGTTTGTTAATGATAGATGGTGTAATCCTGGACACATCACTGTCAAAGAACAGATCTGCAGTAAGGACATTGAGCTGTTAGCCGTTAGCATGAGCGCTGATTGATTAATGATCTACTGTAGTGCTGTGTGAGTCATCAGAGGACACTTCTGTCTTCATTTGAAGCTGGTAGGTACAAACTGCACCACTGCTAGCAGGAGCTCCTTTGTTCTACACCTGGACATCAGCTCACTCATTTTAACAACTGACAGACTCCATTTCTGGAAAGACAGACCATCTGGACAAGACAGGTCTCTGGTTCTCTTCCAGTCAGGTTTACTCACAGAGGAGGTTCCATGGTGTAATGGTTAGCACTCTGGACTCTGAATCCAGTGATCTGAGTTCAAATCTCAGTGGAACCTTTTGTTTGAAGAGTTATCCTGGTGTCCTTTCTACACAGTTAAGCCTATGGAGAAGTCCACAGTCGGTTCATTGGTCCAGCTGTAGTCATTAATGGACTGAAGGCCATGAAGGAGGCTGTGGTGCTGAATCCTGCTGCTTGTGCTGGATGATCCAGTTATAACATGGAATCCTCTGCTGTCCATGCTGCTATGTCCTGCTAGTACTCATTATTCAGGAAACAAGAACAAGTATTAGGGAGTGCTCTCAAGTGCTCTCTAAGCAAAATAAAATAGCTTTGTTTCTATGGTGACCCCACAGGCTGCAAAAAACACCACTACAGGTGCTGGTCATATAATTAGAATATCATCAGAAGGTTGATTTATTTCAGTAATTCCATTCAAAAGTGAAAGCTGTATAATGCAAACATTCATTCCACACAGACTGAAATATTTCAAGTGTTTATTTCTTTTAATTTTGATGGTTATAACGGACAACCAATGAAAACCCACATTCAGTATCTCAGCTGGATGGATGAGGATGGATGGATAATGTAGTGGACTCCCACCCAGCAGATCAAGTCCCAGAGGTTACAGCATCATTTATTAGCTGAGTTTCCCCTCAGGGAAGCTGCTGTTTACAAGCTGTTTACAGAGAGAAGAGAAAACAACAGTCAGCATCATTGTCCATAAAACACATGACAATAACATGTGAGACAGAGAAGCTGTGTCTCATTTCAGGGTCTGCATCCTTCGGAGGACGCAGCCTACGCGGTCTCAGGAGGCCGCGTCCTCCTGAGGATCCTTCGGAGGATCCTCCACCGTTGGTAAATGGGACGGTCTGGCCTTCAAAGCACTTCCTGATTGTGGCGCGACGTCATAAATTTTGCCCCGGGAAAAACAAAAGCAGCGACAGCGACACAACACGGACACACAACAAGCGGGACAACAGTGTGGATTTAGACATTTGGAATTTTTTAATATATTTATTTGTTGGGAGGAAGAGGAGAGGCGGCTCCAGCGGCAGCAAAACCGGTGACGGCTCATTTTCTTCAGGCTGGGAGAGCGCAGTGGGGGGTGACGGTAAGCTGCTGTTTAACCATATTATTGATCATAATTAATATACCGGTTACTGAGCAAACGCTAGATATATAACCAGTAGATAGACAAATATGATTAAATGGAATTTATATTTATTCAATTGTAAGACTTGATACAGGGTCTGTTTGTAATTTTAATACTTTAAATAAATAGCTAAATGTGTAAGAACCCTGCAAATAACCCTGAAAGCACTGCTTTAATGTGTCATTAAGCATCAGGTCTGTCACTGCACCAGAGAATTACTGCTGGGTGGAGGAGAGTGGGGCTCCCTGCAGGACCAGCTGTCTGTCCTGGAGGAGGTGTACTGACCATCACACCTCTGGAGGGTGAGGATACATATTTTATAGCTTTTCATGTTTTAAGCTGCTTTGGAAGCCGCTCTGTGGAAGTTATTTTTTATTTTTGCCCTTTTTAAAAACATCTTTAGTAACATGGCAGCCGCCGATCGTCAGCTCTGCAAACCCTGATGGACGATGTGGTGGACAGAGGAGACAGACACCCCCCTCCCCCAGATGATGTCCCACTCACAGCCAGAGGACTCCAAGGTCTTCACCGTGGCATCATCCAGTCCAGCAGCACCAAGGACTCCTGCTCAGCCAAACATTTATATATATGTTCTTTGTGAATAGTATTTTCTGCTGATTTTTATAAATAATAAACTGTACATTTTCATAATGCCCACTGGTAAATAGTTAGAAATGTTCAAACTGTGTCTTTGTAAATATTGTACATAACACAACACACACACAATAAATGATTTACTGTGGTCACTGAGAAGTTGTTCAAAAGTTTACTTCAATTATAAATAGGTGAAAACACATATGTAACAAGGTTAGAAGAGTTTAAGAACACAGAGACAAGAACGATTTAATACACAATTTAATAAGTAACATTTAAATAACACAGAACATAAAATCACTGCTGTCCACCATCCTCTGTATGAGCTGAGGTCTGTCCGTTCTTTCTCTGCTCTCCCTCCCTCTCTCCCTCCCTCTCTCTCCCTCTCTCTCTCCCTCTCCCTCCCTCTCCAGCCTCATCTCCTCCGTTATCAATTGTCAGGTTTCTTCTGTTTCCCTCTCCTCCTCCTACAACAAAATGACAACAGGCAGAATGACCGTTTGATATAATAACGATAATATTGCTCCTCACGTGAACTATACTTTATACTATACTACAGTAAACACAAGAAACAACATTCAATCAAAGCGTTTAGTTTACAGCGCCTCGTATCAACAGGACGTCATGTTTGTAAATATGAAACTCATTTTTTTAATGCCGCTGTCACTGCTAGCATTTTAAAACTCTCGAACTACTGCTCTTTACTTACATTTAAATGTGAATTCGGCACTCCTGCCGGTGCCGCGCTCGCTTGGTCCGTCATTGTACTATTGGACAAAAAGTAGGCCCGCAAAGCATTGTGGGATATTAAGGCCACGAAGGATGGTAGCGATGCGTCCTCCAAATTCAGGCAAAAGGAGGACGCATTTGGAGGACGCATTTGAAGGACCCTTCGACTTTTGGCGAATTGGGACAGCCTTCGCGCAGCTTTGTGACGTAAGCGGCCTTAAAATGCGCACTCCGAAGGATGCAGACCCTGAAATGAGACACAGCTAGAGTTTATGATCAGTGCTCCCCCTGCTGGTTAGGACATATGATGACATTTTTAAATGTACCAGTCAAAAGTCACTCAGTGGTTTGTCTTTGTTTTTATGACTTTCTACATTGTAGGTTCATCCTGAAGACATCAGAGCTATGAAGGAACACATGTGGAATGATGTAGTGAACACAAAGTGTTAAACCAAGCAGAATATGTTTGATGTTTGACATTCTTCCAAGCAGCCAGCTTTTGCTTTGATAACAGCTTTGTACACTCTTTGCATTCTCTCAATCTGAACTGAACCACCAATGCTGTGCAATGCTGACATCTAGTGGTGGAATCTCAGGTTACAGAATCAGAAATTCCTTTTTTTATCCCCGAGGGGAAATTCTTGTTTGTTACAGACACATAGAAGAAAAGATAATTGAAATATGAAATAGAAATATATAATAAATATTGAAATACCTAGACAGCATTTAAATCCCTGAGTTGTATCTAAAGAACATATTTACTATTGTGTAAAACCTTTACACAGTAAAGAGCCTGACATGAATGTACCAGTATGAATGTACAGTGTCTGAGTGACTGTTACAGTTCAGAGTTCAGTAGTTTGATAGTAGTTTGACTTCCTGTCTTCTCACCTGCTCTGTGGTGAAGGTGATCGGTGGAGGTGGGGAACCAGTAATTCCCAGGTGATGACTGTCAGCCGAGGGGTCAGAGGACGAGGTGCGAGCAGGGCCATCTGGATGAGCTGTGGGGGAAGAGGGGCGGGTGACGTGGCTGGTCGTTGTCGCTCAGCTGCTGTAGAGTCATTAGCAGGGTTTCCCCGCGCAGGTTCGAATCCTGCCAACAACGGTTCTTTTCATCTCCAAGATCACTTCATCAGAACACAAGTCTGATGTGTTAACAACGAGCTCTATGAAAAAATTCATCTTGACCAGTCAGAGTGCTGCCATTTATATTGACTGTCTGAGGACCAAACCCTGGCACAGTCCATCTGACACTTCCAAAAACTATCATTTTAAAAACGCTGGACCGAGAGCAACTGGTGTGCAATGAGGAGGCAAAGGATAAAACGTCCCAGCACATTTCAAACCCAGTTTCACCCTGAGGCAGAGACTGCTTCACCTTAAGGACAAACACCTGGGAAAGGCAGATCTCAAGGTACTACAATAGTCAGAACGATTCATCATGTGGTGACCAGATGAAAAATCTCATCTCTGGCTGTCCACATCAGTGTCAGTGAAGATGTCAGATTGTTTATTAAGTGTTCATCCTTGAGCTTTTCCAAACTTGTTGTGGACAGCACACTTTTCATGTCAGGATGGCCGAGCGGTCCAAGGCGCTGCCTTCAGGTCACAGTCTCCACTGGAGGTGTGGGTTCAAATCCCACTCCTGACAGTTCTGTTTATTTCCTCTGGAGGGGAAATAAATAATCATTTAAATAATTTATCCTCTGGAGGGGAAATAAGTAATCATTTAAGACATTGACTGACTTAGATTCTAACCCAGACCACAGAAGCCAATTGGATGATTTCATCTGATATGATGAAACATTATACCAAACCTACAGGGGTTCTTACTGTTTTTTCTTGCCACTGTTGCCCTTAAGGAGGTTCAGTCTCTGGCTCTGATTGGATGACGTCACAGGCTGCTGTCAGGTTAGGGATTTAAGTCCGGAATTTTGTCTACCATTCTGGAATCCTGTCTACCATTCTGGCATGGATGGATGTCTATTCTGGTATGCTGCCGCTCGTTCCAGATTTCTGCCTTTCAATCTGGAATGCTTTTCATTCCAGAATGCTGTCTTGCTGACTTTTGTCCCGGAATGTTGCCTTCCATGTCGGAATGCTGACTTCCATGAAGTCACAGGCCGCTGTCGGGTTAGGGGTTTAATTCCGGAATTTTGTCTACCATTCCGGAATCCTGCCTATTATTCTGGAGTGGGTGGATGTCTATTATGGTATGCTGCCACTCATTCTAGATTTCTGCCTTTCATTTGGGAATACTTTTTTATTCTGGAATGCTTTTCATTCCAGAATGCTGTCTTGCTGACTTCTGTTACGGAATACTGACCTCTGTTCCAGAATACTGACTGTTATTCGGGAATTCTGCCTATCCTTCCGAAATACTGATGTCTATTCTGGTATGCTGCCACTTATTCTAGATTTCTGCCTTTCATTGCGGAATTTTGACTTTCATTCCGGAATGCTGTCTTTCATTCTGCAAATGTGCTCTTCATTCTGTTATGCCGATGTTTGTCCCGGAATGTTGCCTTCCATTCTGGAATGGTAACTTCCATTCCAGAATACTGGACCTCATCTCAAGGCATCACAATAGAATGATTCATGTGGTGCTTGTAGCCTGTCTACCCCAATGTGAACAATGACTGACACTTCTTCTTAAACTCAAGGTCCATTTATCTTAAGGCATGCACATTGTTTCACATAAAGATAATAAACTTTAAATAGAAGACAGAAAACTTACCAATAGTAGTTTCAAGCAGAGGCGGATGGCAGGTAGGACAGAGGCTGATCTCCTGCGCATGCTCTTGCTCTGCTAGTTGAACTCATTCGGTTTGAGAGGGCCACGGGAGTCAAAGCAAATATATATTTATGTTACATCTGCTAAACATATTTGGGTATTGTTGGAATGAATAACATTTTCATAAGACAAACAAAATAATAATGTTTCACCTCTAAGAGGGGCTTGAATCAGTTTTTAAACACAGAGCACGATCACGTGCCCTGGAGCCCCCTGCCATCCAGAAGTCGGCGAACAGTGTTGGGCTGGATGCCCGTTGATGAGGCATGGAGGTGGTGGAGTGGGTGTACAAGCAATAGGGCGTACAAAGTGGACAACAGGGACTTGAACCTGGACCCTCAGATTAAAAGTCTGATGCTTCTAATACTTCACTAGTACACTTCATGTAGTGCAGTGAGTCCTGATTGACTTGCGATTGACCCTTTATACACTGAAAAAACGAACTCTAAATTTACTAAATTACCTGTAACATTTTCTACTTAATAATATTAAAATCAAGAGAATACTAGAATTTCCTAAGTAAAAACATAAATATTGACTCATTTTTATCATGTAACAATCGAACTGTATGAAAAGAGTACGTTTTATTGTGTATTTGTGCATAGAATGACTGCACATATACCATAAATATTGAGTAATCTTTAATCCAGAAGTGTAGTTTGAATCCGAGCATGCTCAGTTGAACGACATTGTAACGGACACGCACACTTGTTTGGTTGTGGTGGAGGAGCTGGCGGCTGGATATACTCACGTGTAATGTAAGTATTTCTGTTTTACAGTTGTGACTGTAGAATACGTTAGTATGTACTGTGCTTATTGTGGAAAATAATCTTCTGGTCAGATCAACCAGAGGCATTTTGGCAGCGACAGTTCTCATGAGTTTAAAACATATGCAGCCTAGGTTGACAACTAGCTAGGTGCACACGGTGAGCTTGAAACACACTGAGTCCTTAATATTTCTTTTTAATATTGCGCAGCGAGCAATATGTTAAAGCTAGTTTGCACATAATCAAGTATCATTATGTAGTGTGGCAACCGAGCCACGTCGCACCGCTGCGACAGCGAGTGTGGTACAGCCCGTGTTGTGGACGTTATGTGCGGTCACCGGAAGGCGCCCAAGGTATGACTAGCCCCGTCCACACTGAGACTGCACAGTAAAACATGTCAGTGAGAAGCATAAAGATTAGTACTGCAGATTAAAACGAAGGAGCCAACGTGTTAAAAAACTACTACGTTACGTTATTGCCTCTGACAATAACGTGCCACCCCATCCCATGCGCACCAGCTCTGTTGACGTGATTAAGTATCACTTGAATGTTAGCACAAGCTAGCTGCTAGCCAAAAGAATTGGTCTTATGAATAGTATTAAAAAAAATATTAATTAATTTTTAAACTTGTAATTAATTTGATTTTTTTCAAATCTATTGACAGCACTAATTTAATCTGTAATCTGTGTTTGTGTCAACAGAGAGCTGAATAGCACCCTTTTGTAAAACATTGTCATTCAGGTAGGTGGAAATCGGCTTGTGTTTGTAATATTGTTAAAACACACATGTGGTGTTTTGTTCATTTACAGGATGATGTCTTTTCTACAACAAGCCAGGCAGTGGACAGCTGAG